>NC_053443.1:29981409-30281409 GCF_007990345.1 Gossypium hirsutum | reverse complement strand
TGTGTAAGTTCTTGTTTTCTTTTAATTTCTTCATGAATCATCTGAGTTAAAAACCCAAACTTCTATATCTAAAATTTGGGGGATTTTTAAAGATTTAATGGGTATTTTTCCATATTTTTACACATCTTGGCATTCTCGTTTGAAAATAACCTTAACTCTTCTAACTCATCAAGTTGTAGCATCCTTCTCTCACCAACTTGCTTAAGATCCAAATTTAATTGTTTCAAGGCCCAGTGAGCTTTATTTTCCAATTCAAGCGGCAAATGACATGTCTTTCCAAAAACTAGTTGATAGGTAGTCATTCCTAACGGTGTTTTAAAAATAGTTCGATAGGCCCATAGACCATCATCTAGCCTTCGAGACCAATCTTTTTTGTTAGGGCGCACTACCCTTCCAAGAATACCTTTGATTTCACGATTCACCCTTTCAACTTGTCCATTTGACTATGGGTGACAGGCAGTAGCAATTTTATGTTTCACGTCGTACTTGTTAAGCAACCACTTAAGTAATTTATTTTCAAAGTGAGATCCTTCATCTCTAATTATAGCTCTAAAGTCCCAAACCGTGTAAATACATGATTATGGAGGAATCACATGACTACCTTAGCATCATTTGTTGGGTATTCATTGGCTTCAACCCACTTGGATACAATACAACAGCTGCCAAAAAATATATTTGCTCCCATAAGAAGAAGGAAATGGGCCCAGAAAAGCAATTCCCCATACGTTGAATAGTTCAACCTCTAAAATATTTGTCAAGGGAATCTCGTTCCTCCTTGATATGTTTCCAGTTCTTTAGCATATATCATGTTTTTTCACATATGCATATGCATCCTTAAACAATGTAGGCCAAAATAATCCTGCTTGTAAAATCTTCGCTGTAGTGTGGGAACCACCAAAGTGTCCTCAACTCGGAGATGAATGGAAATGGTACAAAATTTCGTCAATTTCACTTCAAGCTACACACTTCCTGATTATGTTATCTATACATTATCTAAATAAAAATGGATCCTCCAAGAAATAATATCGACTATCATGAAGGAATTTCTTCCTTTGTTAGTATATCATTTCTCGAGGAATTATTCCACATCCTAAATAATTGGCAAAATTAGCAATCTAAGGTGTTTCATTAATTCGACTTACCTCGAAGATATGCTCATTAGGAAAACCCTCATTAATTAGAACATGTGAAGAAGTTACCTCATTTTCTTCCAGCCTCGACAGATGATCAGCTACTTGTGTAACGCCCTAAAATTTAGGTCTCTAATTTTTGTATAATTTGTCACAAAATTTTTGTTTGCTTCAATGGTTAAGTGATTTGGGTGTGTATGGGGGTGTTTGAGAAGCCTAGGTTCAAGTCTTGGCTTTTGTAGAATTTTTAATTTTTGCTCTTAAGTGAATCTGGACATAGGCAGGTAGGCCTTATAAATATTAGTGTTGGTTTTATGTCACAAAATGAGCCTGTGGTATAGGGGCAAGGTGGCTTATGAAGTTCCCTTGAGGTCTGAGGTTCGAGTCTTGTGCTGCACTAAGGAGTGTTTATTTTTATCACCTCTGTAGTGAGGTTGTGGAGTTTGACTGAAATGCTGTGGAATTTGAATGGAGGAGTGTATCATGGAGAGAATAATGGGATTGTGATTAGGTAGAGAGAATCAATGAGGGATAAGGGGAGAGATTTTATGAGAAAATCAAGGAGTTTGTAGGAAAGGCGGAGTTGTGTGTCGTGTGGATTATGCTTATGCCAATTCTGGTCTGTGGCACTGAGGTAATCGACTTGGTTGAAGTTATTTTTCCTCTGTTAGTGTGGTTTCGATCAGTTTCTCGTCTTTGTTTCTCTGCTTCTAGGTGTCGTTTTTTGTTAGTTTTGGGGTACCTCTCAGGTTGTTTTCACCTAATTTCTTTTTGGCCGAACACACTCTCCCCTCTCATCTTTTCTTTTCTTCTTTCTTTTTGGTTTCTTCTTCTCTTGTTGCCAATTTTCCCCTTCTTTTTCCATCTTCTTTACTTTGTGTGCCAAATCTTTTTCCTCTTCTCCATTTTTTTCCATTGACCGAATAACTTTCTTTTACTGTTTATGATTTCAACCTTATTTTATTCTTTTTGATCGAGACATATCTCCTATTTGTTTGAATGTGGTGTAGCCAAACATTATCATTCGTAGTGTCATTCTCTAACTTGATCTTTCTCCACTGCTTCTTGCGGCTCTTGTGCTGTAGGGTTCTGATTATCGGTAAGTGGTTACACACCTCTCTTGTGTAAGTTTGTTCTCTTCTTTTCCTTATCTTAAAACCAAATACCCTCCCTTGTAATATTTGATTACCAACTACTGATGCTTTCTCTTGATGTGTTGCTTGTTGCGGTATTAAGGTTTTCCTCAAAGAGTGGGGTAGTGTAAGCATTGTGAAGTCGTCAAAATCACTCTCTCATTCCTCGATCAAGGTAGGTAGGCTAGTCTTCTTTTATGTGAAGGCCAAATGTTCTATGGTTCTGCATGTAATCATGTGTAGATTTTAACCACATGATTAAACAATACTGTTTAATGAGATTGTTGTATTGCAGATATCTGTCAACAAGTTTGAAGTCAATCTTCATCGGTTGTAAAAGTGGGCTAAGCTATTTTTGTTAGTCATGCAAGTATTAGTTTAGTTTTGATCATGGATGTAAAAGAAGGAGATTAGTCCTATTGTTAGCGATTAATGGAAAATGTGTTTGTATGCATATTTTGGGTGTTCGTGGATCTAATTGCACCTTCGCAATCAACTGTGTAATCACCTTACTACAACCGTAGATTGGTGAAAAGCCAAAAAGCCGTAAATCTGACGTTTGTGACCACACGAGCGTACGAACACTCAAGTGGTAAGCCCAACTTGTGAATCATGGGTAAAATGATCGAATTACCCTCGAAAGGTAAAATTACCAAATTACCCTTAAAGAGTAAAATTACCGAAATACCTTCAAAGGGTAAAATTACCGAAATACCCTCAAAGGGTAAAATTATCGAAATCCTTCAAAGGGTAAAATTACTAAAATGCCCTTAAAGGGTAAAATTACTAAAATACCCCCAAAAGGTAAAATGACTGTTATACCTCTAGTAGTTGAAATGAGTGTATGACCGATTTGCTCTATGTTACATATATGACTGTTACTGAGTATGACATATTGCATACACGTATGATTTATGACATGACATACTCCATGGGGTTGGGATTCTAATATAGGGGAAGTATACTATACTAGTTAATTTGCCACATATACTATTACGGGCAGCCTTGTTACGCTGCTGTTACTGGCAGATTTGCTACGTCATTATTACTGGCAGCTCTGCTGCGATATTGGTGTGTTAGCTGGGTGGGTTGATTTTATCCCCACATGGTGTTTTGGAGGTACGAAGTGGTGTGTTGGCTAGATTGGGATGGGTTGCATAACTGCATCGTACTGATTACTGTATTGGGCTAAGGCCCACTCACTGTTATTGTACTGGGCTTAGGCCCACACCGTACTATAACTGAATAAGGCTCAGGCCCATACTGTTACTGCATGTTGTATGTGGACTGTTTGGTAGGGGATTACACACTGAGTTTCAAAAACTCACTCTTTCCTTTTAACTATGTAGGTAATCCTCTGCCATAGGCAATTCGGGGCTGCGAGGGACTCAGAGGTGGCCCCACAACTACTGTTGATGTTTACATTTGCCTGTTTTTTAATTTTATTAATTTATTAGGTTTTATTTTTGTAATAAGGCCTTTAATTTGGTTTTTTTAAACTTTAATTGGGCTTTGGTTACATATATTATAATGCTAGTTAGGTGAAAATGAATTTTCAAAATAATTACGATTTTTCAAAGACACAGACTTTAAACGTTAGAGTTTTCAAATGCTTTCACGTTTTGAATCAACTCATTATTATAATAGCAGTTAATAAGGCAAACATTTGGTTCAGTGTTTAGTTAAACATTACTAAAGAGGTTTTTAAATTAACGAAACGAGTTTTATCAACATGAAATGAATTTTATCAACAAGTCTAAGTTTTGAAAGACACGTCAATGTGACACACCAGATATGACCATAACATATAGGCCAGGTTTGAGGTGTTACATTTAGTGGTATCAGAGTCAAGTTGTAAAACTCGGCTGTGGAATGGGTTTGAAAATATATGAAATTTTTGGAAAATTGTTTTGAATTATTCTTAAAGGTTACATGTGTGCTCACCGAGTCTCCAGCGTCGAATTTGTAGTTTCTATATACTGTAGACTACTTAAACTAAAATATATTGAGAGATTACTATAAATAGTAGGACTTTACTAAAACTCTTAGATTAGAGAAAATTAGAAACTGTAGGGAGACTCTTGAATTGCGAAAACAAACTCTGATTACTGCTTTTTCATAAGACATATGTTAATAATTACTGGAATCGTAAACTAATGCATAAAACTTCGCAATCAGATTATACGTTATTCGATATGAATGCTAGAGGTACTCGCGGAAGGGATACATGAGGCCGTGGTAGAGGACGAGGAAGTGCTAGGGTTGGGTCTTTGGCGTCAGGCCACATGCCTAATGTTGAGGCTAAGGAGGCACCAACTTCACCGGTGACTGAGTCAAGATCATTCGATCAAGCGATTGGGGATGATGCGCTATCTCAAGCTATGCTCCGTATTCTGGAAAGGGTCGTAGGGACCAGTACAGGTATTGTGGGTTGTGGTTCAATTTTAGAACAACTACGACCAAATGGAGTAGAAATTTTTAGGGGTGTTTCTGGAGTGGCCCCTAATGTGGCTGAATACTGGTTGGAAGCCACGAACAGAATAATGGATAACCACGATTGCACTTTTGAGCAAAAGCTAAAAGACGCAATGTCTTTACTGCGAGATGAAGCCTATCAGTGGTGGCTTACTGTGAGAGAAGGTATTCAGGCCGACTGGTTAATGTGGGATTTCTTTAAGTTGACATTTCAAGGAAAGTATGTGGGGGCAAGTTATGTGGACGCCCGGAGAAAGGAATTTTTGAGTTTGGTCTAGGGGGATAAAATTGTGGCTGAATATGAGGCAAAGTTTTCGCGATTGAGCTGTTATGCTCGTGGAATAGTGGCAACTGATTATGAACGCTGTGTGCGATTTGAAGAATGCCTCTGAGATGAGTTACGAGTACTGATAGCTCCATAGAGGGAGTGAGATTTTGCTGCCCTAGTTGAAAATGCGAAAATCACTAAGAATGTGAAGCGCTCTGAGTGTTAGAATCGTGAGAAAGATAAGGGCAGGTTTAGGAGGGATTCAGAGCCCTCAAGTTCTTCTAGAAGGCCTAAGAAAAAGGCCAAGTTTGATGGGCCAGTCCGAGCTGGGGATTTTGTTGAAAGACTTCAGCCTTGTGCTGATTATGGGAGATATCATCTGGGTGAGTGTTGGAAGAAGATTGGGGCATGTTTCAGATGTGGGTCTAAGGAGCATCAAGTTAAGTATTGTCCACAGAGGCCTATTCAGATGCAAGCTGCAGGTCATGGTTTTGTTCAGCCAATTAGAGGTGGTCAGTAGCCAGCGAGAGGCCATGTGCAAGTTAGAGGTGGTAATGGTGTGGAACGAGGTCGTGGAATGTTTGGTAGAGGTGTTGGTAATAGTGAGGCGAGACAGCCAGCACTGGTTTATGCTGCTCGTCGCCATAAGGATGGTGACGCTCCAGATGTTATAACTGGTACGTTCTTAATTCGTAATGTACCTTACGCTGCTTTAATTGATTAGGTTCTACATATTCATACATTGCATGCACTGTGTCTGGCACCTTGGGTATCATGTGTGAGAGTACTATTAATGAGATGACTGTGTTAAGTCCACTGAGACAATCGATAAAGGTAGACAAGTTGTTCAAAGATGTGGCCCTAGAGGTTCAAGGAGTTATATTTCTAGCGGATTTGATGGAGCTACTGTTTGGTGAATTCGACCTAATCTTGGGGATGGATTGGTTGGTAAAACACCGTGCAACCGTGCAAATTTGGATTGTGATGCTAAGTGGATGGTCTTAAAGACTAATGAGGATTAGGAGGTGGCTGTGATTGTGGAGCGAAGGGACTTTCTGTCTAATGTAATCTCTGCAGTAAGGGCCAAAAAACTAGTTCGCAAGGGTTGTGAGGTGTTTCTAGCCTATATCTCGGTGTATCTGATTCTGGGGGTCCTTCTATTGGAGATATTAGAACAGTTAGAGATTTTTTAGATGTATTTCCTAATGAGCTCTCTGGGTTGCCTCCGAACCGCAAAGTTGAATTTGGAATTGAGCTTTTGCCAGGAACGGCTCTAGTGTCCATTGCCCCTTATAAAATGGCACCGAAGGAGCCGGTGGAGTTAAAAGCTCAAATCCAAGAACTGTTGGATCGAAGATTTATTCAACCTAGCGTGTCTCCATGGAGAACACCAGTGCTATTCGTTAAGAAGAATGATGGGACTATGCACATGTGCATCGATTATCAGCAACTGTATAAGCTGACTATCAAGAATAAGTATCTCTTACCGAGGATAGATGATTTATTTGATCAGTTGCAAGGAGCATCAGTTTTCTCCAAAATAGATCTTCATTCTGGGTACCATCAATTGAGAGTTGAAGAGGTTGATGTGTATAAGACTTCATTTAGGACTCGTTATGGTCATTACGAGTTCCTAGTAATGTCGTTTGGGCTAATGAATGCACCAGCTCCTTCATGGACCTAATGAACCGAGTATTCCAACCCTCCTTGGATTGATTAGTGGTGGTATTCATAGACGATATCTTGGTGTATTTGAGAACTGAGGATGAGCGTGATGCACATCTCCAAATTGTTCTGTAGATTTTAAGGGAGAAACAACTATATGCTAAGTTCAACAAGTGTGAGTTCTGGCTGCGAGAAGTGACAATTCTGGGTCACGTGGTATATGCCGAAAAGATTAGGGTTGATCCTCAGAAAATTGAAACTATACTGGATTAGAAACCACCTAAGACCGTATCTGAGATTTAAAGTTTTATTCAACCTAGCGTGTCTCCATGGAGAACACCAGTGCTATTCGTTAAGAAGAATGATGGGACTATGCACATGTGCATCGATTATCAGCAACTGTATAAGCTGACTATCAAGAATAAGTATCTCTTACCGAGGATAGATGATTTATTTGATCAGTTGCAAGGAGCATCAGTTTTCTCCAAAATAGATCTTCATTCTGGGTACCATCAATTGAGAGTTGAAGAGGTTGATGTGTATAAGACTTCATTTAGGACTCGTTATGGTCATTACGAGTTCCTAGTAATGTCGTTTGGGGTAATGAATGCACCAGCTCCTTCATGGACCTAATGAACCGAGTATTCCAACCCTACTTAGATTGATTAGTGGTGGTATTCATAGACGATATCTTGGTGTATTTGAGAACTGAGGATGAGCGTGATGCACATCTCCAAATTGTTCTGTAGATTTTAAGGGAGAAACAACTATATGCTAAGTTCAACAAGTGTGAGTTCTGGCTGCGAGAAGTGACAATTCTGGGTCACGTGGTATATGCCGAAAATATTAGGGTTGATCCTCAGAAAATTGAAACTATACTGGATTAGAAACCACCTAAGACCGTATCTGAGATTTAAAGTTTTCTAAGTCTGCCAAGGTATTATAAACGTTTTGTTGTGGGGTTTTCCTTGATTGCTGCACCCCTAACTAAGTTGCTACGTAAAGGGGTACTATTTAATTGGACTGATAAGCAACAAGAATGTTTTGAGAAATTGAAGAAAGTTCTGACTGAGGCACTTGTCTTAATATAGCCAAACTCTGGGAAGGAATTCACTGTCTACAGTGATGCATCACACGTTGGTTTGGGTTGTGTGCTGATGCAGGAGGGTAAGTTGATTGCTTATGCATCTCATCAGCTTAAGCCTCACGAGGCGAATTACCCTATTCATGAGTTAGAGTTAGCTGCGGTGGTACTCACACTAAAAATTTGGTGGCACTATCTTTACGGTGAGAAGTGTACTATCTACACAGATCATAGGAGTCTTAAGTACCTCCTCACTCAGAAAGAGTTGAATATTAGGCAGCGAAGATGGATAGAGCTGCTTAAGAACTATGAGTGCTCAATTGAATACCATCCTGGTAAGGCTAACGTGGTAGCTGACGCACTGAGCAGTAGGGCTGTATCTGAATTGAGAGCAATGTTTGCTCGTCTCAGTTTGTTGGATGATGGTAGCTTGTTAGCTGAGTTGCAAGTTAGACCGACGTGGACTGAACAGATTGAGGGTAAACAGTTGTTAGATGAGTTATTGGTTCATCGTTTCCGTCAGGTTGACAATGGGGAAACTTTAGATTTTTTGGGTTAAATAATGAATGAGTACTGTGCTTCCGTGGGAGACTCTGTGTACCGAGGGATAATGATTTGAGGCAATCTATACTACAAGAGACGCATAATAGTCCTTATGCTATGCATCCAGGTAGGAATAAAATGTATCAAGATTTTCGTGAGTTGTATTGGTGGCCAGGACTGAAATGTGAAGTAATTGATTTCGTGGGTAAGTGTTTAACTTATCAGCAAGTGAAGGCTGAACATCAGTTACTTTCAGGGTTACTACAGCTAGTTAAGATTCCACTTCGGAAATGAGAGAGAGTAACAATAGATTTTGTGATTGGGCTGCCCTTAATACCTACTAAGAAGGATTCAGTATGGGGTATTGTAGATTGATTGATTAAATCTGCCCACTTCATACCAGTTCGTACTGATTACTCTTTGCAGAAGTTGGATAAACTGTATGTAGCTGAGATTGTAAGGTTGCAAGGGGTATTGGTTTCTATTATATCTGATAGAGATCCTCGTTTTACGTCTCAGTTTTGAAAGAAGTTACACGAGGCTTTGGGTACAAGACTGGACTTTAGTACCGCGTTTCATCCCCAGATTGATGGTCAGTTAGAGAGGATGATTCAAATTTTAGAGGATATGTTAAGGTGTTGTGTGGTGCATTTTCGAGGCAATTGGGAAGATTATTTGCCGCTAGCAGAGTGTGCGTATAATAATAGTTACCAGTCCAGTATTCAAATGGCAACGTACGAAGCATTATATGGTCGTAGGTGTCGTACTCCCACCTGTTGGACTAAGTTGGGCGAGCAGTAAGTTCTGGGGCCAGAGTTGGTTTCTAATACTAAAGAGAAGATAAAACTAGTTCGAGACCAGTTGAAGGAAGCATCTGATAGGCAGAAGTCTTATGCAGATCTTAAACATCGAGACATTGAGTATTCTATAGGGGATTTCGTGTTTCTCAAGGTCTCCCCATAGAAAAAGATATTGAGGTTTGGGCAGAAGGGTAAGCTTAGTCCTAGGTTCATTGGGCCTTACCGTATACGAAAGCGTGTAGGACTGGTTGCATATTAGTTTGAGTTGCCTCCAGAGTTGGATCGGATTCACGATGTGTTCCATGTCTCCATGCTGAGACTTTATCGCTCTGATCCTACAAATATAGTGCCAGTGGAGGAGATCGAAGTTAATCCAGATCTAACTTTCGAGGAGGAGCCTGTGCAGATTTTGGACCATGAGATTAAAGTACTAAGGAAGAAGTCCATTCCTCTAGTTAAAGTGCTTTGGCATAATAATAGTTCAGAAGAAGCCACGTGGGAACCCGAAGAGGCGATGCGACAACAATACCCTCACCTATTCTAACCAGGTAAATTTCGAGGCCAAAATTTCGTTAAGGCACCCTAAATTTTAAGTCTCTAATTTTGGTATGCTTTGTCACAAATTGCTTGTTTGCTTCAATGGTTAAGTGATTTGGGTTTGTATGGGGATGTTTGAGAAGCCGAGGTTCAAGTATTGACTTTTGCAGAATTTTTAATTTTTTCTTTTAAGTGAATCTGGACATAAGCAGGTAGGCCTTATAAATATTAGTGTTGGTTTTATGTCACAAAATGAGCCTGTGGTATAGGGGTAAAGTGGTGTGTGAAGTTCCCTTGAGGTCTGAGGTTCGAGTCCTGTGCTGCACTAAGAAGTGTTTATTTTTATCACCTGTGCAGTGAGGTGATGGAGTTTGACTGAAATACTGTGGAATTTGAATGAAGGAGTGTATCATGGAGAGAATAGTGGGATTGTGATTAGGCAAGGAAGGATAAGGGGAGAGATTTTAGGAGAAAATCAAGGAGTTTGTAGGAGAGGCGGAGTTGTGTGCCGTATGGAGTATGCTTGTGCCGATTCTAGTCTGTGGCACTGAGGTAATCGGCTTGGTTGAGGTTGTTTTTCCTCTGCTAGTATGGTTTCAGTCGGTTTCTCATCTCTGTTTCTCTCTTTTTAGGTGCTGTTTTTTGTTAGTTTTGGAGTACCTCTCGGGTTGTTTTCACCTAATTTCTTTTTGGCTGAACACACTCTCTTCCCTCATCTTTTCTTTTCTTCTTTCTTTTTGGTTTCTTCTTCTCTTGTTGGCGATTTTTCCCCTTCTCTTTTCCCTCTTCTTTACTTTGTGTGCCAAATCTTTGTCCTCTTCTTTTTTTTACTCCATTGACCGAATAACCTTCTTTTACTATTTGTGATTTCAACCTTCTTTTATTCTTTTTGACCGAGACATATGTCTTTTTTGTTTGAATGTGGTGTAGCCGAACATTATCATTCGTAGTATCGTTCTCTACGTTGATCTTTCTCCGCTGCTTCTTGCGGTTCCTGTGCTTCAGGGTTTTGAGTATCGGTAAGTGGTTACACTCCTCTCTTATGTAAGTCTGTTCTCTTCTTTTCTTTATCTTAAAACCAAATACCCTCCATTGAAATCTTTGATTACCAACTACTGATGCTTTCTCTCGATGTGCTGCTTGTTGCGGTATTAAGGTTTTCCTCGAAGAGTGGTGCTGTGTAAGCATTGTGAAGTCGTCAAAATCACTCTTTCATTCCTCAATCAAGGTAGGTAGGTTTATGTGAAGGCCAAATGTGCTATGGTTCTGCATGTAATCATGTGTGGATTTCAACCACATGATTAAACAATATTGTTTAATGAGATTGTTGTATTGCAGATATCTGTCAACAAGTTTGAAGTCAATCTTCATCGATTGTAAAAGTGGGCCAAGCCATTTTTTTAGTCGAGGCAAGTATTAGTTTAGTTTATATCATGGATGTAAAAGAAGGAGATTAGTCCTATTGTTAGCGATTAATGGAAAACGTGTTTGTATGCAGATTTTGGGTGTTCGTGGATCTAGGTGCGCCTTCGCAATCAGGTGTGTAATCACCCTATTGTAACCGTAGATCGAGGAAAAGCTGAAAAGCCGTAAACATGGCGTTTGAAACCACACGAGCGTGCAAACGCTCGAGTGGTAAACCCAACTTACGAATCGTGGGTAAAATGATCGACTTACCCCCGAAGGGTAAAATTATTGAATTACCCCCGAAGGGTAAAATTACTAAAATATCCTCAAAGAGTAAGATTGCCGAAGGGTAAAATTACTAAAATACCCTAGAAAGATAAAAGTACTAAAATACCCTCGAAGGGAAAAATTACCAAAACACCCTAAAAGGGTAAAATTACTAAAATACTCTCGAAGGGTAAAATTATCGAAATACCCCCGAAGGGTAAAATTACTGTTATACCCCTAGTAGTTGAAATGAGTGTATGACTAATTTGCTCTACGTTACATATATGACTGTTCCTGTGTATGACATACTACATACACGTATGATTTATGGCATGGCATACTGCATGGGGTTGGGATTCTAATATAGGGGAAGTAAACTGTACTGGTGGCTTTGCCACATATACTGTTACAGGCAGCCTTGCTGCGTTACTGTTACTGGCAGCTTTGCTGTGTCATTATCACTGGCAGCTCTGCTGCAATATTGGTGTGTCGGCTGGGTGGGTCGATTTTATCCCCACATGGTGTGTTGGTGGTATTGACTAATGTGTTGGCTGGATTGGGATAGGTTGCATAACTGCATGTTGTATGTGGACTATTTGGTAGGGGATTACACATTGAGTTTCGAAAACTCTCTCTTTCCTTTTAACTGTGCATGTAATCCTTAGCCACAGGCGATTCGGGGCTGTGAGGGACTCAGAGGTGGCCACACAACTACTGCTGATGTTTACATTTGCCTTTTTTTTAATTTTATTAACTATTTGGGTTTTGGTTTTGTAATAAGGCCTTTAATTTGGTTTTTTTAAACTTTAATTGGGCTTTGCTTACATATCTTATACTGCTAGTTAGGTGAAAATGAATTTTCAAAATAATTACGATTTTTCAAAGACACGGACTGTAAACGTTAGATTTTTCAAATGCTTCATCGTTTTAAATCAACTCATTATTATAGTAGTAGTTAATAAGGAAAACATTTGGTTAAGTGTTCCGTTAAACATTACTAAAGAGGTTTCCAAAATAAAGAAACGAGTTTTATCAACAAGTCTAAGTTTTGAGAGATAGATCAATGTGACACACCAATACGGACATAACGTCTAGGCCAGGTTTGGGGAGTTACAACTTGATTTTCAACACATTTTCTATCTTGGATTTTAAGGTCAAATTATTGGACTAAAAGTATCCAACAAATTAGCCTCGATTTAGCATCTTTCTTCGTGAGTAAATACTTAATAGCCGCATGATCAGTAAACACTGTAACTTTGGTACCTACAAGATATGAACGGAACTTGTCAGCAAAAACTATAGCAAAGAGTTCTTTTTCAGTTATCGTATAATTGATTTGGGCTCCTATCAAAGTTTTGCTTACATATTAGATAGGGTGAAACACTTTGTTTCTTCTTTGACCCATCACAACTCCAACTTAGAAATTGTTTGCATCATACATACTCTCAAAAAGTGAGTTCCAAGCAGGTGTAACAATTATTGGGGCTGAGATTAACCGACTTTTTAATTCCTCAAAAGCTTCTAAACATGCTTTATTAAAATAATAAAAAATATATATTTTTCAAAAACCATACACAAAGGTTTAGAAATTTTTGAAATTTTTTTGATAAATCTACTATAAAAACTAACATGGCCTAAGAAACTTCTAACTCCTTCCACACTAACTAGAGGTGGTGATCTTTCGATTACATCCACTTTTACTTTACCCACTTTAAATTTTTTTTTTTTGGAAATTTTATGTCCTAAAACAATTCCCTCATTAACCATAAAATGACATGTCTCCCAGTTAAGGATAAGATTCGTTTCTTCACGTCTTTTTATTATCTTAGCCAAATTACTCAAACAAACATCATAAGTGTTACCAAAAACAGAAAAATCTTCCATGAAAACCTCAACAAAATTTTCAACCATATCAGTGAAAATTGCCATCACACATTGCTGAAATGTGGCAGGTGCATTACATAAGTCGAAAGGCATTAGCCTAAAAGAAAATGTATCGTATGGGCAGGTAAAAATAGTTTTATTTTGGTCTTTTAAGGCTACAATTATCTGGTTGTATCTCGAATATCCATCTAAAAAGTAGTAAAATTCGTTACCTGTTAGTCGATCTAACATATAATCCACAAAAGGCAACGAAAATTGATCTTTACAAGTGGCTTTGTTCAACTTTTTTAGTCAATACAGATTCTCCAACCCGTGACAGTTCTCATTGAGACTAACTCGTTACATTCATTCTCAAAAATCATGATTCCACTTTTCTTTGGTACACATTGTCTCAGACTTACCCAAGAACTATCTAAGATGGGGTAAATAATTCCCGCATCTAACTATTTGATAACCTCATTCTGCACTACTTTCATGATAGGGTTAAGTCTCATTTGCCCATCAATTCTACCTCGCTCACCTTCCTCCAAAATAATCTTATGCATACAGAAGGAAGGGCTTATACCTCGTATGTTAGCTAGGGTCCAACCAATTGCCTTTTTAAATTTCTTTAAAGCAATAATCAATTGCTCCTCTTGATGTTCTGTCAATTCAGCTGAAACAATCACAGGAAAAGTAGAACAGTTACCTAAATAAATGTATTTTAAATGGGACAAAAGTACCTTTAGTTTAAGCTTAGGTGGTTCCTCGATTGACAACTTGGGTTTTGTAAATTCTCGAACTTCCAACTCTAGCGGTTCAAACCGTAGTGGTTGAACATAACTCCTCGAATTGACTTCCATAAAAGCCATATTTTTATTACTTTTTTCATCTTCTAACGGTTTAAACCCTAAAGTGTTCTCCAACGAGTCTTCTTAAAGATTTCTCTTACATTCCATAGAAACTAAGGTTTCTAATTCCTCCATTATTGAACATTCCTATGTCGGATCGGGAAATTTCATGGCCTCCATAATGTCAAATGTTAGTTGGTCATCTTGAACTCTCATTGTACGTTCTTGTTTTTGCACATCTATCAACATTCTACCCGTAGCTAGGAAAGGTCTCTCTAGGATGATCAGAACTTCCTTATCTACTTCAAAATCTAACACAATAAAGTTAGCAGGAAAAATAAACCTATCAATTCTTACCAAAACATCCTCAATCTTTCTCTTGGGATATGCTAACGAGCGATCTACTAATTGAACTGTCACAGTAGTAGGACTTACGTCACCTATTCCCAGAAATTTGAAAATAGATTTGGGCATCAAGTGATGCTTGCTCCTAAGTCGCACAAAGCTTTACTGCAGGAAGATTTTCCAATGTTATAGGGTATCATAAAGCTTCCAAGGCCTTTCAATTTTGGAGGTAGATTGCTCTGCAAGAACACACTATACTTCTTCATCAAAGCAACAATCTCATACTCACTAAGCCTTTTCTTCTTAGACAGAATATCTTTCATAAACTTCACATAATTGGGCATCTGTTCTAAAGCCTCTACCAATGGAATGTTGATATGCAATTTCTTTAAAACATCCAAGAACTTATGGAATTGTACCTCTTTTTTCTGCTTGTACTACTGGAGTATTTGAGGATATGAAACTCTAGGTTAATACAGACAACTTTTTTAAGGAAGTAAATCTACAAAAAAAGGTGTTAGCTTCTCAAAATTTATTAAACTAGGGTTTAACTCATCAGATTTTTCAGCATTTAATTTTTCTACTGTATAAAATTCAACTGTTGGTTGACTTTCCTCCAAACTATTTGATGACTCAACTTGAGGTGGTTTAGGAGCTTGTTGACTAATCCCTTAGGATTGGTAAGGTCTATGTTGAATATGATTGTTGTTCAATCCATTTCCTTGGTTACTCCAGGAAATGTTTGGATGATTCTACCATGATGGATTGTAGAAGTTGGACTGTAGTCCTTGTCCACTTCTATTTTGATACTAATTCCTTACATAACAAACAAACTCGGGGTTTGAAGGGCAATTCTTGAAAGAATGACCATCCCTATAATACACACAAGAAATAACGTCACACTGGCTTGGTGATTGGGCTGCAAAACTATTCAAACCATTAGTGGTAAACTATTTTAACATTGAGAAAATAGAAGATACCTGAGCAAAGAGTGAAGTCAGTGCGTCCACTTCATGCACTCTAGCTACTCATCTTCTAGAAATTGCTCGATTTGTCAGCCATTGGTAATTGTTGCTAGCGATCCTTTTGATGGTCTCGTAAGCCTCGTTATAAGACTTAGACAAAATCACACCATTTGCAGAAGCATCTACCATTATTATTGAATGTACATTAAAACCGTTATAAAATGTCTCCAGTTGGATACGATAAAGAATCCCATGATGAGGACACTTATGAAACAATTCCTTGAATCATTCCCATGCCTCGTATAAAGAATCATCATCCAATTGTTGAAAAGTAGTTATCTCATTTTGCAACTTTGTGTTCTTACTCGGTGGAAAATACTTTACTAAAAACCTTTCTGCTAATTCTTGCAAGTAGATATTGAACTTGGTGGCAATGAATTCAGCTATGCTCGTGCTTGATCTCGCAACGAGTACGGAAATAGCTTCAACCTTAATGCATCTTCAGTCACATCAGCTTTCTTAAACGAATCACTCACATCCATGAATAATCAAAGGTGAAGATGCGGATCTTCTGTGGGCATACCACTGAATTGACCCACCGTATGAAGCATTTGAAACATCACTGGTTTCAATTCAAATTGAGTTGTCCCGATATCTAGCCTCCTAACTCCCAGATTTAATTCATTAAAGAGTGGCACGGCGTATTGTTTTAAGGCACGATCCCTACCATTAGCAATAAAGATTGGGTTGTACACATGATTGACTCCATCACCTTGTCCATCATTTTGATTTCCAAGCTCCACCTTGGCTTATGTTTGAGCAAATCTCTCGCGTATTCTTTGTCTAAATGTCCACTTAATTTCAAGGTCTATAGGTAATAGATTGATGATTCAATCCATGCTCATAAACACTTGATAAATAAATTACAAATAAAGAATAAAGAATTAGTAATGTTAGAAATTAAATAAAAACCAAACTAGAAAACTAATTTCACAAAGAATGACCAGGGCAACAGTCTCCAGCAATGACGCCAAAAATTTGTAATGAGATTTTTGTGCAAGTGTACACAATCGTTCAAGTAATAAGTAAGTAAAATGAGTTATCGTCTCCACAGGGACTGTGTATGTTAATCGATTATTTGCAAAATTATAAATTCATAATTTGGTGGTAGAAACATAATATTTTTAGTGGCGAATGATTAGATTAAATTAAATTATCTAAATGCAAATTATCTAAATTTATGAATGTATGACTTTAGCAACAAAAATAATCAACATAAAATAGGCTAGGATAATTATGTTAATTAACTCAATTCATTTTCATCATGCTTAACAATGTTTGGGAAAGATTCCATGGCAACTCGATCTTTCATGAGTTTGGAAACCAAATTAAGTCAGTTCGGATCTTTTACTTAGTGAAATATGCCTTTTACTGATCATATTAAACTAAAGGTTTCTTAGTATTTATACGACGTAACAGGGACATTTATGTTTGAAATAGTTTAATCACATCAACCTAAAAACTATGCAAGATAATAGAGCTAACTAAATATATTATGAACCTCTAATTTAGTCGGGTTTAATGATATTACACTTTCCAATTATGTGTCATTGTCTGGTTACGATCGCTCAGCTAATCTGAATGAAATACATCTTGATTTTAATTGAAAATGTAACCTCCCAAATCTGGCCTAGACGTTATGGCTAGCTTGAGAAAGCTACATTAGCCACCGAAATGGCTAAGCTAACTTACGTTACTTTTGAAGACCTTAAATAAACTCATTTTAGATAAAACTGTAGTTTTACTTTGAGTTAGATTAAAAGCATTCATTCATTACGTCGTGTATACTTAGGATTCATTTTATTATTGATAGTGTTGTTTTAGAAAAACCGTTTGCTTGTCGCTCTTCTTTAAAAGAAAACTCAAAGTTAAACTAATGCAACGGAAAAACCATTTTTCAAGTCATTTTGGAAAATTAGTTGCCTTATCGATTTGTTTTTAAAAAATAGTTCCTTTTCAATGTAGTGGAAACTAGGGAACAATATCAAATTTTACTTAAGCCCGATATCATGTATTATCCGGTTATTATGCTTGATTAATTCATGCATGCAAAAATCCCTAAAAGAAAAGTTACGAAGCCATAGACCAGAAATAATTAAAAATTACAAGCCAAAACCAATAAAGACTTAATAGTACTTAATTAAAAATTAGTAATCTGACGTCCAAGTTGATTCTCCGAATGCCAAGTCCGGTCCTAATTTTGAAGTTTACCTGAAAAGTTAAACATTATTGGGGGGTTAGCTTGTAAAAAGTTCAGTGTGAGTTGAATAATTATTTAAATGGGCAAAAACATCAAATACAGTGAAACATATTAGCATTAACAGAAGAAAATAGAACCATCATAGGAATTTCATGTTATTACATAGCCATTATCAAATTGATGTCAAACGGTGTATGAGCATAGGTCATCATTCATTCGAGTAACAATCAGTACTTTAAATACCATTCAGTACAACAAAATACAATACGTAGCATAAATTAATAACATTCGAATACGTCATGCACATGATACAATGTAACAAGGTTCCTACCCATACCATCCACTATACACCACAAGTTCCCCAGAACCCGTCTGACAAACTCCAAAACATTATGAGCATAGCTCGATGTGGTAAAACCACCGAATAATCAATAATGCAGAAAATCTGCTGGATATCAAATAGTGTGATACAATCACCAATAACATATAATATGTGATAAAATCGCCAATCCCCTCAGTACTTCAGGTGCAGTGCACTGATTACAAATAATGCGGACTTAATATGCCGTTGATACTCCACAAAACTCTTCCGTCAACCACAAAATCCCAACCCAATGGATATGCAATATGTCACACAATCTCATACATAACCATATCTCAGTACTTTTCATAGTCATTTGACATGCTCAGCATGTCCTCAATAATCACATACTTTCAATAAATGGACACATTGTTCGAATATTTCAAATTACCATTGCGTTGGTATCAACCAATATCATTCAATTCACATACTTTATAGATTTTCATTGTGCATAAATAGCACCCTTTTCAGTACACAATATAACAAATATCTTATGCATTTAAATCATACAAAAGCTTAATATCTCAACACATTATATCATTCAGTCAAACATTCTCATATCTCATAACTCAAATATGCAATTACATCCATACTATCAAACTAGAAATTTTGTCAACATGTCAATCTTTTAAGGCTCGAAACATACCTGGTTTGGCCCGTTACAAAATCAATAATTTGGCTATTAATACAATCCAATCAGCAAGCTAATTTATCAAATATAACATGATATTTAACATTTTCAAACAATTTTATTAGTTTAGGACCCACACCTTATTTTTTGCTTCCTCACAGTCCATTAGCGAATCTTCCAATCTTCCAATTTTCCTTAATAATTCCTTAAACGAACTTAAACCAAAATTCACAATAAATTCAATCAAATTACCATTAAATTAGACCCCAAACACCCACTTATGAATTCAAACCAATCGTTGAAATTATAACTATTTTATGAATCCAAACTAGTTAGATTCCTTACACTGTATCGATACAAACCGTACGTACAATCATTCTTCGCCTTTACAAATGATTTGGTGTGTTTGGGTCAGCACATAATTCAATAATATACTGGAAAATTAGTAGCTAATTAATTATTAAATTCATTGATTTAATCAATCATAACATTTACCCAACAACTATGTCGAAATAACAAACTAGTGACCCTTAATTGCACTTACGCTTCACGATTTGTGGGATCCAAATGGCCAATCGATCAAGAACATTTTTCCATAATTGAAATGGGTTTAAAAGATTATTAGGAGGGTTCAAGAAATAAAATTAATTCTGGAAAAATATAGGCAAGAACCAAGAAACAAAATAGCCCCTTTTCTTGCCCATAAGTGCATGCACCACCACCCGCGATGGCCAAAATTGGGGCTAAATTTTAAAACGGTTTGAGATTTCATTAAAATCTGGAAAAAGACCTTTGAAATAATTTAAAATCCACCAAATTCAAGACCTAGAAATTTATGTTTTTAATGGACAAGATTAATTAAGAAATTGAAGAGAGAAGAGACTTTACCCAAGCTAGTCGAGAGAAATGGTAATGGCACTTTCTTGGCAATGTTCAGGATCGATCATGGAGTTCAAGATTTCAGATTTGGGGCTGAATTAGGAAAAATTACAGCAATACAGTGGAGAACATGTTAACAAATCTTGTGGAAAAAAGAAAAATAAAAGAAAGATATGGTAAAACTAGGTGTAGGTGACAATAATAATGGAGGAAATTAAAAAAAAAAAATCAAAGTGAAGGAGAGGAACGGCTAGGGCAATGAGGAGGAGGATTGAAGGCTGATTATTAGTGAAAAATTAATATTTATACCTAAGTTAACTAGGCTTGGATGGCTCACACATTAAAATAAGGGATTTTTGTTAAAAAATTAAATTATTTGCATGAGAAGGGAATTAAAGTTAGGACCTCAAGGATAAATTCACTAATGTTTAACCATCAAACCAATAACTCATTCTTGGTATAATTTAAAATATTTATTTTAAAAAACAAGGCATGTCTCATACTAGGGTTTAAGGCAAAATTTGCAAAATAATAAAAATGGTGAGAGAAAAGGAATTTGAACTTGGGTTTCAGGGAACATTTCACTAACACTTAGCCAACAAACCAATACCTAATTTATTTTCTAGAAATGCATGGATAAATTTAAAAAATTAAGGCATGACCACTCTCTCTCGATTCACAAACCCGATTCTACTAACCCCTGAATTTTGAGATGTTACAAAAAACATGATCGACTGAGGCACAAACATGTTAAACATGAATCAAATGAATATTATTGAATTAACATAATCATCCTAGCAAATAGGATTAAGCTATCATCGTTGATGTTAAGAAAAATAAACACATAACAAACATGATTAAATTAAATAATAAGAAGGAAATAGTAAACTCTAATTCAGTTTAGCAGCCTTTCAGATCTTTCTGACTGATGTGTTCCTCCGTTTTGCTCGTTGCTTTTTTGATAAGGTTTCTTAATGTGGCCGGCCAAGGAAGTGTCTTGACGAAGCTTTTTTTGGCTAAAGAATGGAAAGGAAAATGGAAAGGCTAGGAGTAGGCAAAAAGAAACAAGAGAGGAAACGAGAGAATGCTTAATGTATGAATGGATTAAGGGATGATGGATGCTTTGAAAGGTGAAACTTGTGTGGTATTTATAGGTGAAGGTAAGGGTGAAGTTTACTAAAACTAGAATTTTAAATTCCTCCTTCTCTCATATTTGGCCGACCACAAATTGTGGAAAAAGGGATGACTTTGTTGCTTCATTTTGAATTCAAAATTTTGCTATTAATAGCTATAAGGTAGACGGTTTCAAAGGGTGGACTTGTGTGCTGATTTCTGGCATCTTTCCAACTGCAAGAACCTTCAAAAAAATATCCCAAAGCTTATTTTTGGGCAGCCATTTGCTTGTCCCGAAATTGGGCTTTAATTCCTCTTGTAGGACGATTTCTTAGTCCAATAAATAAACAAACCTTTCCATCATGTAGCACACTTTTACTGGGTCAAATTGACATCCTTATGACCCAGTTTTGCATGGTCTTGTCATCCAAACAGAGTGCTAATGGTCACAAAACTAACTATAAATACAACAAAGGCAAGCACACCTATCGAACAATAGTATAGCTACGGTGAGTAAAGATATCATATCGACGAGGACTAAAAGTATTTGTAATTACCGTTTTCTTATTATTTAGCCGACAATTTGGAGCGATGGGTTTTAAAGCTAAAATTACTAAACTAATTTAACTAGGAACACAACAAAGAATAAATCAAGGAAATAATCGAATATTAACCAATGAGAGAAACAATACCCAGGAAAGAATCCATCTAGACTTCACCTATTATTATGAATCTGAATTAGACAATTTATTCACTTAGTGTCTTGATCCGTAGAAATATCTAAATTATGTTAATATCTCTTTCGAGAGTAAGAACAACTAACTCTAGGTTGATTAATTGAAATCTCTTTCTACTTAAAACCCCTATCGTCACATTAACTAGATCTATGGATTCCCCTATTAGATTTGACTCTAATCTGGTAGATTTATGTCGTCCTATTTATAGGATTGCATGCAACTCCACTCAATTATGCTAGATCTACTCATAAACAGGGATTTTTTCTCCATTGATTTAAGCACATTACCATAAATTAATATCCCGTAAATATTAAAACAAGAAATAAGCCCACATAATTTAGAACAAGAATCAAGTATTTATCATGTGAATCAGAAATCAAATAATAGAATTCATCTTAGGTTTCATCTTCTCTAGGTATCTAGGGAATTAGTTCATAATCCTGAATGAAAAGATCTCAAATTCAGAATAACCACAAGACTTAAAGAAACTCATAAAAACTTCGAAACAAATTAAAAAGAGATTTTCAATCTTGATGAAGATCCGCTTCCGAGTTGGCTCTGATGGTGTTCTTTGAGTGTTTTCTTTGATCTTCTTTGATGGCTCCCCATATCTCTTCTTCTATTAGGTATTTATAGACTTTAGAATGCTCAGATAGCCTAAAAATTGTGTTTTTCTATGTATGTGGAAGCAAGGTGCGAATCGGCACGAGCTGGCACATAGGCATGTGCCCAGCCCGTGTGGCTCCTAAAATTTGCTCTTTTACTCTTATTTTTGTTCCTTTTGCTCCCAAATGCTCACCTAAGTATAAGAACATGAATTAAAGGGATTGGGAGAATCAAATTCACCAATTTGCATAAATAATCATCCAAAAATGCATTAAGAATGAGATTAAAATATGTTAGTCTTATCATTTATCAAATATCCCCACACTTAAGTGTTTGCTTGTCCTTAAGCAAAATCCTCAACTCACATTAAAATTAATCTTTCTCAATGTATAATTCTCATCAATAATGTTTCGAGATAATCACAAATAATCATGCATTGGTAATTCAACTAAAAGGACACTCAAGACTCAAACAATCTATGCTAAAAATTTTTAAAACACGAAAACATAGGTATCTCCCCTTATCTAAGTAATTACCTTTAATTCAAAATCTATAAGAATTGAAATCCTCACTAAAGATTCACTCAAAGTGTTTAAGGTTCAAGAATAAGCACTCAACAGTTGAACAAGAAATGTCATTACCATAAGCTTGCTTGAAAATCAAATCTCCATCACTATAAAATGATATGAGACACTAATCAAAATGTCTTTAAAAGGTTGTAATGGGGCTTAGGTTAAAGGTGTGGATAGCAATAAGAAAATATGGTTATAATCAAGATCAAGTTGATAATCTACCAAACTAGAAAAATTAATAACTATGAATTAAAAACAAGCAATCAAGAACTACTCAAGAACAAAAATGAGCTTTTTCTCAAAACATGAATTTAATTATTCAAGCTCAACCAAAAAAGAACTAAACAAAAATCAATAATTTTTCGATCTTTTTCTTCTTTCTTTTTTTTTAGAACAAGAATAAATAATTCAGCAAATCAACCAAAAGAGTAAAGCTAAGCAACTAACCAAATCAAATCTCGACAAAAAACGGAGTCAATAAAATGGGAAAAAGTCTCAACGAAAAAATAAGTTATAGGTTAACATTAATGGGTAAATCAAGAAACGATGTTTTAGGCTCAATGGGGTTCACTAAGGGTTAATTAAAAAGGCAGGCTTTTTATGGGATAAGTGGGTTAAAACCTAAGTGCCTTTATCATCTCAGTATATCAAATCAAAGGTGTGGTCTTGAGATG
Organism: Gossypium hirsutum; assembly: GCF_007990345.1. Taxonomy (NCBI): domain Eukaryota; kingdom Viridiplantae; phylum Streptophyta; class Magnoliopsida; order Malvales; family Malvaceae; genus Gossypium; species Gossypium hirsutum. Next base: position 30,258,243 of record NC_053443.1, on the reverse strand, counting down.
TATAATCGAAACAAGTTTTAGAATAACAAATCAAATTGACACACTCAAAACCAATAATAAAATGAGCAAGAAAAACGTATAATCTAAAGCCTTAAAATCTCACAAAAAATTATGGTTTTGATGTCAAACTTGCAAATCTTAAACTTCAAGATAAAACTTCAATTTAGGGAAACAACCTAAAATTTTTAATTTTTGAAAAATAACTTAGTATGATTGATTCTCTCATGTCTTAAAGTTTAAATCAACCAATTCACAAATATCTACAAATTAATCCAAAGAACATCAACAAAATCCCAAATCAACAAAAAATCATTCTAATGGAAGTATGAAAAAATTACTTAAATACAAGACATAATTTAGGGATTTTCTAATAATTATATCAGTAACCTCCCCAATGTACGTCGTCCTCAATGTACAAACATATATAATCATAGTATAAGTAGAATATCATAGGAGAGAGAGAGAAAACTAAAACTACCCTAAATATTGGATGAAATCGCCAGAATGGTGAAAAGTGGAACTGTAGGCAGTTGAAAGTGAAGTGCATGATTATGTGCAAACTAATAAGAAAATAAATACAAATGGTGAAGAAAATTAAGAGGTTACAACTCAATTATAAACAACCATAAAGATTAAAAATATAGTTCAAAGATAATAAAAAAACGAAATAAGTTTAAAGACATAAAAATAAAACAACTAAAAATAAAAATAAAAATAAAGAAAATAAAACTAAAACTAAAAAGAAAAGAAATAAATTCAATGATCCTCATCGTTAAAGGCATCGGTATCGTGAGTCACCGATATTGAAGAGGATATATGGAGGTGCTGATAGATCTGCTGCAAAGTCGCGTCAATACTATCGAACCTCTGAAAGCAGTGCTTCTTAAAGCGAGTGAACCGCTCAGAAAGGTCCTCTAAGGTAGCAGCAGAAGAAGTAGGACGGTGACTTAAAGGTAGAACCTCGTGGTAGACAAGGATATCATCAGCAAAGTCCTCATGCTCATCCTGAGGGTCAAGATGAGATTGTCGGTATTGAGGAGGATCCACTCCACGAAGTTGCTTGATCATCCTCATGTGAGTCATACTCGAGAATCCCTGCGGGGACATCTGTCCAACTAGTGCAAAGGAGGATGACTGTTTTGGTGTGTCAAGGAGATCGAAGTGACGTGCGAGTCGAGTCACGTAAGGGCTTAAATAGATAAGGCCCCTCCTACTGTGCTCTGTCTGATGGCTAATAGCGAGGGCAATGAAATAGGCAAGATCAAAGGTGCGCCCCGTGGCAATGCTCCACAAAACATATGCGTCAGTTGTACCGATGAATCTAGTGCTCTATCTCTTACTGGTCAATGTGTAAGCCAAGATGTCATGAATGTAGTGCAAGGCCTGAGGAAGAGAAGTCGCCTTCGACTGACTCGGGTCATAAGGCATCGTGCTCACCGTAAGATCTACCCAGCAAAGAGATGGTGAGTAGTAATGTGCCGGTATAATCAAAGGAACCCCACAACAGTCATGAATGCTACAGTGTAGAGTCCCAATGCAGCTCTGAATCTAAGACACTCATATGTCACGTCGAACTGCCAAGTCTAAAAGTAATAGTGCCCAGCTTGTCATGGGTCGACATCACCTGTTGAAGGAGAAATGTCGAGCAAAACTCTAAGGTCAGCTCCGAGTATATGGGCTCGATGATGGAAAAGAACCTGTCTTAAGGAGGTGTAGCAATGATGGCGCAGACATGATCAGCTAACTGGACCTACTCTAAAGTAACCCAATCAATACATCGGTCTAATCCGAATGACCTCAGTCAAAGATGATGATATAAGTCCTCCTAGGGACCCTGTGGGAATCAGAGATAGGGATGGCATACATTAGCGGAAGCTCCTGAGGAGTAGGTTGCACCTAGAGTCTTTCGCTTTTTTGAAGCAGGGACAACGACCTTGGATTTCGTACGTATGTCCATCATGGTGTGCCTGTAAGAAAGGATGACCAAAAAAATTTAGTATTTAATGCAAAAGCATGAATCGACATAATGGATCATTTCAAATTCTAACAAAACGAAAGTCGAATCCAGCGAAAATCATAAGATTGCACATGTAGCTAAGAGAGTTGAACACAACATTGAGCATGAAATAGGTAGCCAAAATATAATAATAACAATAAAGGTAAAAAAATTAAAAGAAAACATAATGCCATAAGAAGAAAAATTATAATCACAGCTTCCTAAAAACGAATACCATGTATAAGCTTAACAATGATAAGATGCAATAATGATAATTAAGAGGAAAAAAATGAAAATAATAAAAGCAATATGAAAAAGAACCAAAATGAAATAACAGAACAATAATGGTTATCACAAAAAGAAGAAATAAATATTACGAAATAATAATATTAATACAAATAATAAAAATAAAAAATGGATAACAAAATAAACATAATGTTAAGAAGCATAGAAATAATAGTAATGATAAAACTAGTGAAAATGGAAAAGTAAGAGAAATGAAAAATAAATAAATAATAAGAATAATAAAAAAGAATAAATAATAAAAAGAATAATAATAAATAAATAAATAAAAAGAAAAAGAAAAAGGAAAGACCAAACAAAAGAGGAACTGATAATAAGGGACAGGTGGTGTTGGTGCATGAGAGGGGGCTTGTGGTGTTGCGTCGTAGAAGTGGAAGGGGGAAGGATGGGGTGAGGGGGTAAGGGAAAAAGGGAAGAGATGGGCATAGGGTAGGGACTGGTCGGAGGGTGGTGTGCGTGGTGGATGAAGGGAGAAAGGGGGTGAGGCTGGTGTGTGTGGGGTGGGGCTGTGAGGGACAGTTCGGGGAAAAGAAAGGTGGAGGGAGAAAGAAGGAAGGAATGAAAAGGGAGCGTTAGAAGGTGGCCAGAGTTGCAAGGCGGTTCGACAGCGGCTAGGGTGTTGGGGATGGTAAAAAGACAAAATAAAAGAAAGGAGGATTAGGGTTTGGGTTAAAAAAGGGTGACACAGTCGTGTAAAGGCCCATGTTGGGCGACATGGCCATGTCACACGCTCGTGTACAACTCTCTCAGGCTGTGTGTGTTTTGAAATGCAAGCCCAGCCTTCACACGGCCTAGGACACACCTGTGTCTCCAGGCCGTGTGGATCACCTTAGGCCGTGTAACCTTCAAAATTTTGAAAAATTAAGTCCAAGGACTCACACGACCGTGTAACTCAGTGTCGAATGCCCCATTGTGCACACGGCCTGGGACACGCACGTGTGTCAAGACATGTAGGTCAAAAACATTTTTTTATTTAAAATTTTAAATTAGCATGCAAAGGAATTAAAAGAATTAGAAAAAGTTAGACACTCGATTTGCACCTCGAGAAGTGCTTATTTAGAGTCTAAGCTCGACTTACCTTTTATGCGCACTTATAGTGGTTCACGGAGCCGAAGCTCCTTTTTCTTATTAGCAATGTTATTACCAAAATAAGGTTTAAGTTGAGTATTGTTTACCTTAAACGTGCCAAACTCAGAATGGGTACCTCGACTATACCGTATGGAAGACATTCAGTACCGTACATAAGGTTGATCCGTTTGACTCGAGCTCCGAAGGGGAGTTTCATGGATTCATTTTTTCCAGTAGTACTTTGTCCCCTACCTCAAATTGGTTCGTTCTATTCATATGTTCATCATGGCGTCGCTTTGGCTCTTCATTGTGCTTTTTCGGATTCTCCTTGTCATGTGTTCGCCATTAATCTAGTTCATCGAGATGTAGAATTCGCTCTTTGTATGTTGTATGGTTTCTGTCACCTTGATTGTAACATGACTCCATCATGTTTTCTCATGGGATTTCCTACAAAGAAGGTTGAGCCACATGGTTACTCACATTAACAAAATATTTAAAACCATCTCGATCACTAGAGGCTCTCATAGAATCACGTGCTTGGAGAGTAATCATTTCACCACCTATACGAAGTACAAGTTCACCCATACCAACATCTATTATAGTCCTAGCAGTTTCTAAAAAGGGGCGACCTAAAATTAAAGGTACCTCATTACCCTCATCCATCTCCAATATATCAAAGTCCACGAGGAATATAAATTTACCGATTTTAACAAGCACATCCTCAATAACACCCCTAGGATATATAATGGTTTTATCCGCTAATTGAATACTCATCCTCGTTTGTTTGGGTTTCCGAATACCTAGTTGTTTAAACATTTTATAGTGCATGACATTAATACTAGCCCCTAAATTAGCGAAAGCATTATCAATATTTAAACTACCAATTAAACAAAGAATAGTAAAACTCCCTAGATCTTTCAGTTTGTTGGGTAGTTTATTTTGTAGGATGACCAAGCAAACTACATTGAGCTCCATAGTCAACGAATTGTCTAACTTCTGTTTGTTTTCCAACAACTTTAAAAATTTGACATAATTGGGAATCTGCGAAAGAGCTTTAACAAACGGTAAGTTAATATGTAATTTCTTTAAGAGTTTAAGAATTACCAAATTGTTCGTTCATATGGTCTCTCTTCATCGCATTAGGATATGGAACTCAAGGTTTATATTCTTTGGCAACCAGCTTTTGCTCTTTCTGGCTTACCTCAACATTATCGTTATTCACCATAATTTCTTACATTGATTCTTGTTCATATTCAATGAACCTTTCTTCATCTCGAACAACAATTACATGAAGCTTCTCCCTTGGGTTAGTTTTAGTATTTCTAGGCAAACTACCTTGTGGACTTTTCGAAATTAATTTAGCAAGTTGACTGATTTAATTTTTTAGCCCTTGAATCGATTCTTGTTAATTTTTCAATGTTGCCTCAGTGTTTTGGAAACGTGTTTCTGACACTGAGATAAACTTTGTCAACATTTCCTTAAGGTTCAACTTCTTCTCTTGCTGGTAAGGTGGTTGTTGGAAGCCCAGAAGGGGTTGTGCTCTCTGATTTCTTTGAACAACCCTGAGAGAAATAGGGATGGTTCCTCCAACCTACATTATAGTTATTACTACTTATTTTGAGGCTTAGAATTACTACTCATATAATTGACTTGCTCGTTCTATGTGCTAGGAGTGAAGGGTAAACATTTTGGACTATTTATTCCACCTCCATTTGCATCACATTGCATCATCGGATCTACTTGCGTAGAAAGATATAAATCATCAATTTTCTTATTAAGCAAATCTACTTGGTTTGATAACATGGTGACTGCATCTAAATTAAAGACACCAGTTGCTTTAATTGGCTTTATCCTTATGACTTGCCACTGGTAATTATTCAGTGCCATCTCCTTAATAAATTCATAAGCCACTTTGGGTGTTTTATTGTTCAGTGTACCACCAGCTGCTACATCAATCAACTGTCTCCTTCAGGGGTTCAAACCATTGTAGAAAGTTTGAACCGTTAACCATAAAGGTAACCCATGGTGAGGGCATCGTCTCAGTAAGTCCTTGTACCTCTCCCATGCATCATATAAAGTCTTTAAATCGATCTGTACAAAGGAGGAGATATCATTCCTCAACTTGGCTGTCTTAACTGGTGGGAAGTACTTTAGAAGGAACTTTCCAATCATTTGGGTCCATGTAGTGATGAAACCTCATAGTAAAGAGTTTAACCACTATTTAGCTTTGTTCCTCAACGAGAAAAGGAATAATCATAAATAAATGGCGTCGTCAGTGGCGCCATTAATCTTGAAAGTATCACAGATTTCCAAAAAATTGGCCAAATGAGTATTTGGATCTTCGTCTTGCAAATCGTCGAATTGAACAAACTGTTGTACCATTTGATTTGTATTCGGCTTCAGTTCGAAATTATTTGCAGCAATAGTGGGTCGTACAATACTCGATTCAGCCCCAGTCAGAGTGGGCTCGGTATAATCGTACATAGTACGAGGAACATGAGCTGCTGCAGGAGGTAGCTGAATATTTTGATTATCGTCCATCCCCTCAATAATAATAATGTCATCTTGTTCGTCTACTAAATTCTATCGACTCTGGCTTGCTTCTCTACAGTTTCTACGAGCTGTACTTTCAATTTCACTGTCAATTAACAATGGTTCCGACGGGTTTCTTCTAGTCATAAACTAAAGGAACCTGCCAGAAGCAAATAAAAGAAAAATTAGAATGTAAAAATGAAACTAAAAAAAATATAAAATAAAATTGATAAATTAATAAAAATAAAGTGTTCCTAATATTTTAGTCCTCGACAACGACACCAAAAACTTGATAGTCACAAAACTAACAATAAATACGACAAAGGAAAACACGCCTATTGAACAATATGATAGCTACGGTAAGTAAAGATATCGTATCCACGATGACTAAAAGTATTAGTAATGACCATTTTCTTATTATTTAGCTGACAATTTGGAGTGATGGATTTTAAAGCTAAAAATACTAAATTAATTTAACTAGGAACGCAACAGAGAATGAATCAAGGAAATAATTAAATATTAACCAATGAGAGAAACAATACCCAGGAAAGAATCCATCTAGACTTCACCTATTATTATGAATCTGAATTAGACGATTTATTCACTTGGTGTCTTGATCCGTAGAAATCTATAAATTATGTTAATATCTATTTCGAGAGTAAGAACAACTAACTCTAGGTTGATTAATTGAAATCTCTTTCTACTTAAAAACCCTATCGTCACATTAACTCGATCTATGGATTCCCCTATTAGATTTGACTCTAATCTGGTAGATTTATGTCGTCCTATTTATAGGATTGCATGCAACTCCACTCAATTATGCTAGATCTACTCATAAACAGGGATTTTTCCTCCATTGAATTAAGCACATTACCATGAATTAATGTCCCGAAAATATTAAAACAAGAAATAAGCCCACATAATTGAGAACAAGAATCAAGTATTTATCATGTAAGTCAGAAATCAAATAATAGAATTCATCTGAGGTTTCATCTTCCCTAGGTATCTAGGGAATTAGTTCATAATCCTGAATGAAAACATCTCAAAGTTAGAATAACCACAAGGCTTAAAGAAAATCATAAAAACTTTGAAAGAAATTAAAAAGAGATCTTCAAAATTGATAGAGATCCGCTTCCGAGTTCGCTCTAATGGTGTTCTTCAAGTGTTTTCTTCAAACTTCTCTAATGGCTCCCTATATCTCTTCATCTATTTGGTATTTATAGACTTTAGAATGCTCAAAAAGCCTAAAAATTGTGCTTTTCCGTGTATTCGGGAAGCAAATGTGCGATATATACACGAGCTGGCACATGGGCGTGTGTCTAGCCCATGTGGGTCACATGGGTGTGTGCCCAGCCCGCGTGGCTCCTAAAATCTTGTCTTTTTCTCTGATTTCCACTCCTTTTGCTCCCAAATGCTCACCTAAGTATAAAAACATGAATTAAAGGGATTAGGAGCATCAAATTCACCAATTTGAATATATAATCATCCAAAAATGCATTAAAAATGGGATTAAAATATGTTAGTTTTATCATTTATAAAGTGGGTATGTGCATGTCCATGCAACCTTTTTATTAATCTCAGCTTCTATAGTCCTTCTTTATAGTGAAAATTCATATATTAATAATTAACATGAAATAATATAAAATATGTACAAAAATCATGTAATAAAGCATAATTTCACATACTTTATAAATTCATGTCCAATATTAATATTTAAGTACAATTTACTTAATTCAATAACAATTACTCAAGAATAACATATTTATTAAGTCAAAAGGTGGTAAAAATATATAGAAAAATCCTATATAATTTCGAGTTTATAATTATTCAATGTTAATTGTGAACTTTATGCTCCTAATCCTTTAAATTCATGTTTTTATGTTTAATAAAGCATTTGGGAACAAAAACAGTGAAAAACGAGCAAAAATGGAAAATCGGAACAAACTACTGTAGCCACACGGGTTGACCTAATCCACATGTCCTGGACACGTAGTCGTGTGAGCCACATGGCCTGCCACACGACTATGTGGTAGGTTGTGTCAATTTCGCGAATTTGCACTCTAAACTACGGGAGTCGTGTGTTTTAGGTTTTTCTAGAATTTTAAGACATATATATGAAAATAATAAGATAGGATGAGTTGTCACAGAATACCCAAGAAAACAACTCAAAAAACACCATTGAAGCCGATTCTGAAACAGATTTCTGTGAAGATTGAAAATTCACATTTGATTTCTTAGGAGATTATCATGAGTTTCTTTGTTTCTTTTGGTTATACTATATTTTGGACGTTTTTATTTTCAAGCATGAACTAATTTTCTAAATACTTAAGGAGATGAACCCTATGATGGATTATGTCTTTTGATTTTTTATTTTACGCAATAAATACTTAGATCTTATTCTCAATTATGTGTGCTTAATTCTTGGCTTGATACTTCTAGATTATTGATTCATGTTTGATGTGCTTAAATCAGAGGAGGAATAGACCTTATTTAAGAGTAGATCTTGCGTAATTAAGTGTGGTTGCATGCAATCTTAGAAATAGGGTGACATAAATCTACCAGATTAGAGTCAAATCTAATAGGAGAATCCATAATATGAGTTAATGCGATAACAGGGGTTTTAATTAGAAAGAAATTTCAATTAATCAACCTAGAACCAGTTGCTCTTACTTTCAAAATAAATATTAGCGTAATTTAGGGATTTTTACAGATTAAGTTACTAAATAAAGAAATTGCGTAATTTAAATTAATAATGACAAATGAAATCTAGGTGAATTCTTTCCTAGATATTGTTTCATTTCTTGATTGTTAATCATTTATTTTCCTGGTTTGTTCTTTACTATGTTCATTAAATAATTAATTTAGTTAATTTTAGTTTTTAATCAAATGCTCGATTTATTCGGTTAAATAATAGAAAGACAATAATTAATAGTACTTCTAGTCTTCGTGGAAACGATATCTTTACTCACCATAACTATACTATTAATTAATAGGTACACTTCCCTTAGTTAAAATTTTAGTTAGTTTACTACGCATCTTCCATCTCAATCAAATCTCTTCCTTTTAGGAATATTGTTCTAACCATGCAACCCATAAAAAAATAGCTTTCAGAGTATAAGCAAATGACTACTGATAAAGCAAATTTCATTCCAAAGCGCCAAGTCTTTTAAACCCAATCCCTGTTAGATTTGGGACGACAAGCATTATTTCACTTGCTGGAGTCATTTTTGTATTTTCAAATAAAGTTTGAATTATAAATATTTATTTAGAATAGTAAATATATTTAAATAGAAGTGAACCAATTTTTTTTTTTTGAAATGCATGCATGCATACTCTTTTCTGTAATATCTAAATATAATATGTATGCTTATTTAATAACAAACCTTTTTTATTTTAATTTATAGCTTAAGGATAAAAAAAACTTTTATAAAAATAATAAATCATAAATTGAACCCTTTAAAAAAGCACACCATATTATATCCTTAATGACCAAAAAATAATTAACTAAGTCCTTCCATTAACGAAAACCATAAGTTGACCAGTTTAACCATTAAAGACACTGATTTGGCTGACAGTAACCACTAGGAGATGACATGTTCCATGCCACGTGGAAGGATGATGACATGACATGCCACGTTAACAAGTTTTTTTAAGTATTTTTTGAAACAAATTATAAAAGTAATTAATAAAATTTACATAAAAATGACATAGGGCATATAGTTGTCCAAGTTCATTTGAATTTGGGCAACCATTTGTCCAAATTCGTTCCTGATGAGATCAAAAATTAGAAATTATAAAAAAAGTTATTATTTAAAAATCATAAAAAAATTAGAAAAATTCACATTTTAATTTTTTAAATATTTTTATATATATTCAAATTAAAAAAGTTCAAATTGAAATATTGAATTAATACTTTTTATATCCAAAATTTATATACACAAATTTTGTATACAAAATTTATTCATTCAATCTTTAGTAATAATTTATTAATAAAAATATTGGATATAAAATTATTATTTCAATATTTCAATTTGAATTTTTTAATTCGAATATATATAAATTATTAATAAATATTAAAATATTAAAATCCAATTTTTTTAATTTTTTTAATTTTTAATAGTTTTATAATTTTGAAATAATTATTAATATTGTTATAAATTCTAAATATTTTATACTTTTGAACTCACCTGCACTACTGCTCTCACTGGTAATCTTTCATTTTTGGCAGCATGCTCACAAGCTGCATGTAAAATTTTTCAAAAATCCAGGACCTTACAAACCTATTCTTTCTCCTTCTCTGTCAAGTAAGCATGCTTTTCAAAGTATATGTCGATAACCCGATATATTCCATCAGAGTTTCTTTTTGTTCCTAACATTGCTGCCATGGACATCTCTGTAAGTGAAATGAAGCTGTCTATCATTAAATCCATATCACAAACAACTTCTGCTGAGAATTCTTCCAAGTTATGCCACGGTGATAAATCCATAAGTATAGGAGCTATCGTAATTGCTATAGAATACTTTCAGAATCCTCTTTATGCACTCAATATCATATTGCACTTCCTTGGCATAGCCTTGAGGAAGAATTAGCAAGTCCTTTACTTTTTCCTGGTCCAGCTGCTTTCCAATCCTAATCTCAAAACCATTCCTACAAACCGAGCTAGCTTCCAAGTTGATCGCGCATCAGAGCACTTCGAACAACAATGTGCAAGGAAGGAGTTCTCTTCCGTGAGGCAAAAGCTTTTCCAAAGTTTCAATTACATTTCTTTGAGATTTCCTCTTGTAAATTGACATAGTCTCCCTTCCATTGTTACAATGAAAGATTAACTTCTTTGCATATCGATAAATGGAAGCAGAAATGTAAGTTGGTTGGATTTCATGTTGCTTCATTGTGTAAATGATAGGCTCATATAGTTGGAGAGACAATGTTGTCAAATCCTCCTGCCAGTCAAGAGCAAAGAGCCTCCTCTTTGCATTAGACCTGTCATCACCTTTGTCTGTTGAGACGATTGGTTCCCCTAGATGTCTCGGATTATCTGATGCCTTTGCAATCATAGCCTATAAGCAGGTATCGAATAAAATGATCTGCATTGTTTATTGATGTATGATCGGTTGTTTAACGTCACAGCAATAAATGCAAGTGTACACTGTCGATGCAATTATAGTAGACAGATGTGAGTCTGTCGGATATCGGTCCCATAGGGATGGTTGTCTTTTGTCTATTTATGTCAGTGCAATAACTAGATAGAAATGAGATAAATTGTGATGATAGTTGCCGGAGTAACAATTTGAAAATAATAAAATAAAATATGATAATAATAAACTGGGAACTCCAACATGAATCATCAGTAGAATACTAAGTGCTCACAAGGTATAAAAGGATAGTTGATTGTCGAGGCAATAAATTTCAATGTATATGTTACCAAGCATCACTCCTCTATTTAATCTGAGACTTAAATATGCACATTAACCTCACCTTCCAATGATGGCAATATAGCACTATTAAGAACAAGTGGACTAAATTCCTCTAATCCTCACTTAACTTTCGTTGTACTGCTTGTTGGCTTGAATTGTCACTGCACTTTCCAATATCAGTGACTGCAATAACACTTCTATGTTAAGAAACATTCAAACCCGAAGATTAAACAATAATATCAAGATTGAATAAGATAACATTTAACCAAGAATTCATGTGTATCTCCATACAAATAGAAAACAGAGAGTAATCACCAGCATTTAGAAAAAAAAGAAAGAATCAAGTGGAGAATACTATTCGTAGACAACTCGACTAAATCTCTCTAATGCCTCTTGTCTCGTATTTACGTCTCCTCGTCAAAAGCTAATCTGCATCCATTTTCATTTTGGCTCACCCGTGAGAGGCTTAAGCTACCATAGCCGCAAGCTTCAGGTAGGATGAAAAAGATGATGGTTAAGAAAAAGCTCTTCTCCCCTTTTTTCTCTTCTCACATCAACCTTTTATGTCCTCCTCCAATAGTAAATGTGTCCTTTCCTCAGAATTATTTTGTCCTTTTACGTATAGGTTGGTTATACCAGATTGGACAGCTCATGCATTTTTAGTTTTTATCCAGACAGTTGTTAGGTGCGGCTACAATTCTGGATGCAATCTAGAATTAACTCATACAACGACATTAATGCAAAAAGATAGCAACATTAAGGATAAAATAGGCTAGAATTCATCGAGTTATAAAATACAATTTACTAAACTAAAAATGCAAAAATATATGCTAAGGATAACTAAATGGGAACAATTTAACCAAAAAGTAAGAAGGAAAACCTATGTTCTTTCTAGTACTATCAATGTAACACCCTAAGTTTCAAAGATTTTAACGTATGTGTTTAAGGTCAGTGCGTAGCTCGATCAATTATGCATGTTTCGGCATTTTAGTGTTAGAATGGGCATGTTGGTTTGGTGATTGGTTGTGTGTTAGTATACCTCTAGGCTCTGGGTTCGAATCCTCATGTGTGTTTTGAAGAGTTGTTTTGTTTTTGTTTTTGTTTTAAGTCTAAATATTTATTTTTATTTGTTTTAATTATTTTTACATTTTATTTTTTATTTGAAAAAAAAAGACTTTCACGTTCTTTTCTCCTTGGCACATTTCCCCCTTTCTTCCTCTTTCAGTTTTTGAATTTCTCAAGTTCAAGTGTGTGTCTGAAACCCTTCTATTCCTTTAATGTATTGCTGCTTGGGTTCTACGACTTTTGAAAAATTCTGTGTGTTTCCGCAAATTTTTTGATATAGTTGTTATTTTGGGTTGGGATGATGTTGAATCATAGAACAATCTGTAATTTCTGGTATACTTTTGAGTTTAGGCAACTGGGGAAAATGGTTTGGTGGTTAATTGTGTGGGTTGCAGCCAATTTTGGTGTGATTTCATGACCACACGGGTAACCACACGGGGATGTGCCCTACATGGGTGGTTACACGACCCAGCTCTTAGGAATTAAGGTTTTCGGCCAAATTTTGGTACCACACAGCAGTGTGGCTAATTTTGGAGACTTTAGTCGATTTTTCACATGGGCGTGTGTTCTGGACACACGACCATGTCTCGTAGGAACACGGGCATGTGAGACTTCCACAAGGCCATGCCTACCGTGCACCCTATTTTAGCACAAATAGACAGATAATTACACGGGCTGTCCACACAGCCATGTTTCTGGGTCACACGGGTGTGTGTCATAGTCACACGGTAGTGTGCCTCCTCTCACATGGGTGAGTGCTTCTTCACACAGACGAGTGCATCTTCACACGGTCATATGACTCCTTCACATAGGCGTGTGGACCACTACACGGCCTAGGCACTTCCACATGGCCGTGTGGCCCTATTTTTCCAAATTTCGTACTGTGTAAGTTTTTAATCTGATTGTGTTTCTGTGTGTTCTGACCCTTGTCCAGGTCTTAGTAAAGGTGGCCAAAACTCTATTTCGGCTTGAACTGGTGCGTTATTCACAATCATAGCTCTAGTTAAACGATTCGTTTAAGTGTTAATACATGTTACGTCATAAGTGATGCTGAATCTAGGCAACTGAATGTGTGTATTTCTGGTTCTGTATTATGTTTTTGTATGTCTATTTACAAATGGTATGCATTCTGCATTTCCACCACTCCTTTTGGGTTTGGTTGTGAAGAGAAGGAAGTCTAATCGATTTTGGGCAGTCTTAATTGCGACTTATCAGTACTACGATTTAGCGTATTTTACTTTGCATGTCTCAATTCAGCTGCAAATTATCATTTTAGTGGCTTGGTCCACATACATGGTGAGATGGGTTGGATGCGCCTTTAAAGGTCCTATGTGGTGTCTAGTGTTGGTTGGGCTTGATTAGCTCATATGTGGTGTGCAGGGTGGTCAGAGATGTGTTTGGATGGATGGGTGAGTTTTTATTACTTGTTGTATTCATACGCATCTGATTAAATATCTAAATATATATGTGTGTTTGATTACACAGGTACTTAAGTATCGATGATGTGGTAACACTGAGATGACTGTTATCTTGATTTATTTTAGCTCATCGGTTGAGTTTCTATTTAGGATACTATCTTCCAGAATATTAGTCGTGTCCTTTTGTTTTCCGCCTTTTAGTATATGTTTTGGACTCCTACTGAGCTCGTGTATCTCACCCCTTTGGCTTTCCCTTTTTAGGTACTCACGTTTTCTGTAGCTGAACTTGGCATACCGGAGGTCTCGCACAGTTACATTTAAAAACAAGTTAATAAGTCTTCTTTTTCAGTTCCTATTTTGGTAAACTTTTTTGAACCGTAAGATTTTATAATAATTGTGGTTTAAGTTAAATTTTAAATTTTCGTAAACTTTAATCTTGAACTATTTTTGTAAAATACTATTTTGGACTAAATTTTGGAAACTATAGAATTATATTTCCAAATATTTTAACGTAATCTGAAATTTTCTATTTTAAATACAGAAATGATAAATGGTTTAGCTTGAATCCAGTAAACTATGTTGAAATGAGACTTCGACAACTCGTTTTGTACAAACTTCCTACAGTCACTTCAATGATCAATGTGACCTCTGAGATCCGTCAAAACTTTTAGGTCAAGTTTTGGGTGTTATATTTAGTGGTATCAGAGTCAGGTTTGCAAAAACACGACCTATGTTTTTTTACGTATCCGTGTGTACGCGAGTGTTCATTTAAAAAAATATATTTTGAGAAACTATACCACAATGTTTTTGAAAAAGATTTTGTGAAAATAGTTTGTCTGAGACTTCGATGCTGGTCCATACGAAACTCTGAGACTGTAAGATTAGTTTCGTAAGACTAGAACTGTAATGTTTAGATATTCATACTTGTGTTGGATTTTTGAAATTGTAGATTTCGTAAGAGATTAGTCTGAAGATCGTTATGGAATCTGATGGTAAGCAGGTTCGTGAGGATCAGCTTGGTGAGATTCTCGACGGGTCGTCAACTTCTTCAGGACGTGTGTCTATTTAAGAGTTTGAGGTCAATATGACTCTGCCAACTCCGGGTAGCGAGAACCTGGAAGTTAGTATTGAGGCGTTAACTCGGGTAATGCGAGAAATGTTAGAGAGAGTATTCGAAGCTAGTTTAGAGATGACAAGAGAAATGTTTCAAACTAAGTTTGTAGATTGCGGAAAGAAAAGAGGTCATAGTCCTTTGAGGTTGGAGCCTCAGTCTTCAAAGCGTATAAAAATGCATTTGAATGACAGTAAAGGTAGTGCGGAGAGTGCTAGTAGTGGTGTAATCGCTCCAGCTTGTGTGCACTGTAAAAAGTGTCATCCGGTAGACTATTGGAAAAAGTAGGGAGCGTGTCTTAAATGCGGGTCCATGGAACATCGGATTAGATAGTGTCTTCGGCGACATTAAGACAAGTATGGTTGGGTGCAAATGGTTGAGAATGTTTCGACTTTCTGATTTTGGCATAGTGATTGTTTGTGTGATGGATATAAAATGTGTATTTGCTTTAGTGGCTAAGTGTTCTGGGTGTGTGTTTGAGGTCTTGGGTTTAAATCTCACTGTCTAGTAAGGTAGTGCTTCGGGATTAGAATGCGCAGCGGGAGCGTAGTGGTGTAGCTTGTATAGACAACTGTTCTAATAGTGGGAAATTTTCGGGACAAAATTTCTTTTAGGAGGGGTGAGTTGTAACACCCCAGATTTCGGGGTTAGAAGTTTTAAGGTACATGCTTAGGGTTAGTGTGTGGCTAGACCAGTTATGTGTCTTTTCGCGTTTTACTGTCAGAATGGGCCAGATGGTCTGTTAGTTGGTTGTGTGTTAGTGTACCTCTAGGTTTTGGGCTCGAACCCTCATGTACGTTTTGAGGAGTTGTTTTATTTTTATTTTGTTTTAAAAGTCTAAATATTTATTTTTATTTATTTTAATTATTTTTACATTTTATTTTTTTATTTGAAAAAAAAAGAGGGGCATTCACGTTTTGTTTCTCCTTGGCACATTTCCCCTTTTCTTCTTCCTTCAATTTTTGGATTTCTCAAGTTTACGATTTTGATCTTAAAACTTATTTTAGGGGTCTTCATTTTGGGCATTCAAAATCGTGTACTCAGGTGTGTGTGTTTGAAACTCTTATGTTCCTTTAACGTATGGCTACTTGGGTTCTATGAATTTCAAAAAATTCTATATGTTTCTGTAAATTGTTTGATAGATGTGTTATTTTGGGTTGGGATGATGTTGAATTATAGAACAATCTGCATTTTCTGTTATACTTTTGAGTATAGGCAACTACGAGAAATGGTTTGGTGGTGAATTGCGTGGGTTGCAGCCAATTTTAGTGTGGTTTCGTGACTACACGGGTGGCCACATGGGCGTGTGCTCTACATGGGTGGTTTACACGACCCAGCTTTTGGGAATTAAGGTTTTTGGCCAAATTTTGGTGCCACATGGCCGTGTGGCTAATTTTAAGGACTTAAGTTGATTTTTCACATGGACGTGTGTTGTGGACACAAGGTCGTGTCCCATAGGCATACCGGCGTGTAAGACTTCCACACAACCGTGTCTGCCGTGCACCCTATTTTAGCATAAGTAGACAGTTAGTTACACAGGCTGTCCACACGGCCATGTTCTTGGGTCACACGAGTGTATGTCATAGCCACACGGTCGTGTGCCACCTCTCACCCAGGCGTATGCTTCTTCACAGGAGTGTTTCCCTCCTTCACATGGGCATGTTGACCCCCACATAGCCTAGCCACTTCCATACGGCCGTATGGCCCTATTTAACAAATTTTCGTATTGTGTAAGTTTTTTATCTGATTGTGTTTTTGTGTGTTTTGACCATTGGCTAGGTTTTAGTATAGGTGGCCAAAACTCTATTTCGGCTTGGACTGGTGCGTTATTCGATATCATAGCTCTATTTAAATGATTCATTTAAGTGTTAATGGATGTTACGTCATAAGTGATGCTGAATCTAGGCAACTGAATGTGTGCATTTCTAGTTCTGTCTTATGTTTATGTATGTCTGTTTACAAATGGTTTGCATTATGTATTTACATTATTATTTTTTGGGTTTGGTTGCAAAGAGAATGGAGTCTAATATGTTCTGGACAGTCTTAATTGCGACTTATCAGTACTACGTTTTACAATATTGTACTTCGCATGTGTCAGCTCAGCTACATATTATCATTTGAGTGGCTTGGTCCACATACGTGGTGTGTTGGGTTGGATGGGCCTTTTGAGGTCCTATGAGGTGTGCAGGGTTTGTTGGGCTTGATTAGCTCATATGTGGTGTGCACGGTGGTCAGAGAGGTGTTTGGTTGGATGGGCTGGTTTTTATTACTTGTTGCATTCATGCACATCTGATTAAATGTCTAAATATATATATGTGTGTGTCTGACTATGCGAGTACTGAGGTATCGGTGATGTGGTAAAATTGAGATGATTGTTATGTTGATTTATTTTGGCTCATCGGTTGATTTTCCATTTAGGATACTGTGTTTCGGAATATTAGTCGTGTCATTCTATTTTTCGCCTTTTAGTATATGGTTTGGGCTCACACTAAGCTCGTGTAGCTTAGCCCCTTAGTTTTCTCTTTCCAAGTACTCACATTTTTTGTAGCTGGATTTAACATATCGGAGGTCTCACACAGTCACATTTAAAAAAAAGTTAATAAGTCTTCTTTTTCAGTTCCTATTTTGATAAACTGTTGTGTACCGTAAGATTTTATAAGAACTGTGGTTTAAGTTAAATTTTGGATTTTCGTAAACTTTAATCTTACACTATTTTTGTAAGGTACTATTTTGGATTAGATTTTGGAAACTATAGAATGACATTTCCAAATGTTTTTAACGTAATCTGAAATTTTATATTTTAAATCCAGAAATAATAAACGGTTTAGCTTGAATCCAACAAACTATGTTGACATGAGACTTCGACAACTCGTTTTGTACAAACTTCCTACAATCACTTAGGTGATCAATGTGACCTCATAGATCCAGTCAAACTTCTTGATCGAGTTTTGGAGTGTTACATTTAGTGGTATCAGAGCTAGATTTGCAAAAAACTTGGCCTCTATCTTTTATGTATCCGTCTGTGCACGTGTGTTCGTTTTTAAAAAAAAGAATTTTGAGAAACTATACCACAATGTTTTCGAAAAAGATTTTGTGTAAATAGTTTGTCTGAGAATCTGATGCTAGTCCATGCGAAACTCTGCGACTGTAAGATTAGTTCTGTAAGACTAGAACTGTAATGTTTAGATATTTATGCTTGTGTTGGATTTTGGAAATTGTAGATTTCATAAGAGATTAGTCCGAAGATCGTTATGGATTCTGATGGTAAGTAGGTTCGTGAGGATCAGTTTGGTGAGACTCTCGACAGGTCATCAACTTCTTCAGATCATGTGTCTGTTTAAGAGTCGGAGGTCAATGTGGCTCCGCCAATTTCGGGCAGCTAACCTAGAAGTTGGAAGTGAGGCGTTAACTCGAGTAATGAGAGAAGTGTCAGAGAAAGTATTCGAGGCTAGTTTAGAGAGGATTAGAGAAATGCTTCAAGAGAGGTGTGTAGATTGTGGAAAGAAAAGATATCGTAGTCTTTTAAGGTTGGAGCCTTGGTCTACGAAGCGTATAAAAATGCATTTCAGTGACAGTAAAGGTAGTGCGAAGGGTGCTAGTAGTGGTGTAAGCGTTCCGGCTTGTGCGCATTGTAAGCAGCGTCATCCGAGTAAATGTATGTAGCTCAGCCCCTTAGT
Source organism: Gossypium hirsutum (assembly GCF_007990345.1). Lineage (NCBI taxonomy): Eukaryota > Viridiplantae > Streptophyta > Magnoliopsida > Malvales > Malvaceae > Gossypium > Gossypium hirsutum. Next base: position 30,239,658 of record NC_053443.1, on the reverse strand, counting down.
TTTTCCTTTTCAGGTACTCACATTTTCTATAGCTAGACTTGGCATATCGGAGGTCTCGCATAGTCATATTGAAAAACAAGTTAATAAGTCTTCTTTTTCAGTTCCTATTTTGATAAATTGTTTTGTACCGTAAGATTTTATAAGAACTGTGGTTTAAATTAAATTCCAGATTTTTGTAAACTTTAATCTTGGACTATTTTTGTAAAGTACTAATTTGGACTAAATTTTGGAAACTATAGACTTACATATCCAAATGTTTTTAATGTAATCTAAAATTTTCTGTTTTAAATCCAGAAATAATAAACGGTTTAGCTTGAATCCTGCAAACTATGTTTAAATGAGACTTTGACAACTCGCTTTGTACAAACTTCCTACGATCACTTCGGTGATCAATGTGACCTCTGAGATTCTGCCAAAACTTTTAGGTCGAGTTTTGAGGTGTTACATTTAGTGGTATCAGAGCCAGGTTTGCAAAAACTTGGCCTGTGTTTTTTTACATATCCGTTTGTGCGCGTGTGTTTGTTTTAAAAAAAATTTTAAGAAACTATACCACAGTGGTTTTGAAAAAGATTTTGTGAAAATAGTTTGTCTGAAACTCTAATGTTGTTCCATGCGAAACTCTACGACTGTAAGATTAGTTCCGTAGACTAGAACTTTAATGTTTAGATATTTATGCTTAGGTTAAATTTTGGAAATTGTAGATTTCAAAAGAGATTAGTTTGAAGATCGTAATAGATTTTGATGGTAAGCAGGTTCGTGAGGATCAGCTCGGTGAGACTCTTGACGGGTCGTCAACTTCTCTGGGATGTGTGTCTATTTAAGAGTCAGAGGTCAATATGTCTTTGCCAACTTCGGGTAGCGATAATCGGGAAGTTGGTACTGAGGCGTTAACTCGGGTAATGAGAGAAGTGTTAGAGAAAGTATTCGAGGCTAGTTTAGAGAGGACTGGAGAAATACTTCAAGATAGGTGTGTAGATTATGGAAAAAAAGGAGATCCTAGTCCTTTGAGGTTAGAGTCTCGGTCTGCGAAGCATATAAAAATGCATTTGAGTGACAGTAAAGGTAGTGCGGATGCTGCTTGTAGTGGTGCAAGCGTTCTAGCTTGTGCACACTATAAAAAGTGTCATCCAAGCGACTGTTGGAAAAATTCGAGAGCGTGTCTCAAATGCGGGTCCATGGAACATTAGATTAGATACTGTCATCGGCGACATTGAGACAGGTATGGTTAGGTGTTCATGGTTGAGAATGTTTCGACTTTCTGATTTTGGCATAGTGATTGTATGTGTGATGGATATAAAATGTGTATCTGCTTCAGTAGCTAAGTGTTCTGAGTGTGTGTTTGAGGTCTTAGGTCCAAATCCCACTGTCTAGTATGGTAGTGCTTCGGGATTAGAGTGCGCAGCGAGAGCGTAGTGGTGTAGCTTCTGTAAACAACTGTTCTGTTAGTGGGAAATTTTGAGGACGAAATTTTTTTAAGGAGGAGTGAGTTCTAACACCCCAAATTTTGAGGCTAGAATTTTTAAGGCACGTGTTTAGGGTCAGTGCGTAACTAGACCAATTATGTGTGTTTTCGTGTTTTAGCATCAGAATGGGCATGCTAGTCTAGTGGTTGGTTTGTGTGTTAGTCTACCTCTGGGTTCTGGGTTTGAATCCTCATGTGCGTTTTGAGGAGTTGTATTTTTTTTAGGTCTAAATATTTATTTTTATTTGTTTTAATTATTTTTATATTTTATGTTTTTTATTTGAAAAAAAGAAAGAAAGAGGCTTTCACGTTCTTTTCTCCTTGAAATGTTTCCCCTTTTCTTCCTCTTTCAATTTTTAGATTTTTCAAGTTTAGGGTTTTAATCTTAAAACTTGTTTTAAGGGTCTTTATTTTGGGCATTCAAAACCGCGTACTCAAATGTGGGTTTGAAACCCTTCTGCTCCTTTAACATATTGCTTCTTGGATTCTACAACTTTCGACAAATTCTGTGTGTTTCCGTAAATTGTTTGATAGAGGTGTTATTTTGGGTTGGGATGATGTTGGATCATAGAGCAATCTGCAATTTCTACTATACTTTTGAGTTTAGGCTACTTGGGGAAATGGTTTGGTGGTGAATTGTGTGGGTTGTAGCCAATTTCGGTGTGGTTTTGTGATCACACGAGTGGCCACACGGGCGTGTACCCTAAATGGGTGGTTCACATTACCCAACTTTTGGGAATTAGGGTTTTTTTCCAAATTTCAGTGCCACACGATCGTGTGGCTAATTTTGGGGACTTTAGTCGATTTTTCACACGGGCGTGTGAGACTTCCACACGGCCGTGTCTGCCCTGCACCATATTTTAGCATAAGTAGACAGAGAGTTATACGAGTTGTGCACACGACCATGTTCCTGGGTCATACGGGCATGTGTCATAGTCACACGATCGTGTACCTCCTTCACATGGGCATGTTGAGCCCCACACGGCTTACTCACTTCCAAACGGCCTTGTGGCCCTATTTCACCAATTTTCATAGTATGTTAGTTTTTATCTGATTGTGTTTCTGTGTGTTTCGACCATTGGCTAGGTCTTAGTAAGGGTGGCCAGAACTCTATTCCAGCTTGGACTGATGCGTTATTCGCAATCATAGCTCTAGTTAAACGATTCATTTAAGTGTTAATGGATGGTACGTTATAAGTGATGCTGAATCTGGGCAACTGAATGTGTGCATTTCTAGTCCTGTATTCTATTTCTGTAATTCTGTTTACAAATGGTGTGCTGCATTTGCATCACTTTTTTGGGGTTTGGTTGGGAAGAGAAGGGATTCTGATTTGTTTTGGGCAGTCTTAATTGCGACTTATCAGTACTGTGGTTTTTTGCATTGTACTTTGCATATGTTAGCTCAAAAGCATATTATCATTTGAGTGGCTTCATCCATATACGTGGTGTGTTGGGTTGGATGGGCCTTTCAAGGTCCTATCTTGTGTACAGGGTTGGTTGGGCTTGATTAGCTCATATGTGGTGTGTAAGATGGTCGGAGAGGTTTTTGGTTGGATGAGTGGGTTTTTATTACTTGTTGCATTCATACACATCTTATTAAATGTTTGAATATATATATCTGTTTGACTATGCCAATACTAAGGTATCGATGATGTGGTAACATTGAGATGACTATTAGGTTGATTTATTTTGGCTCATCTGTTGAGTTTCCGTTTATGATACTGTGTTTCAAAATACTAGTCCCGTCACTCTATTTTCGACCTTTTAGTATATGTTCTGGACTCACACTAAGCTCATGTAGCTCTCCCCCTTAGTTTTCCCTTTTCAGTTACTCACATTTTCAGTAGCTGGGCTTGGCATACCGAAGGTCCCAGACAGTAACTTTTAAAAACAAATTAATAAGTCTTCTTTTTCAGTTCTTATTTTGAGAAACTATTTCGAACTGTAAGATTTTATAAGAACTGTGGTTTAAGTTAAATTCTAGATTTTCGTAAACTTTAATCTTGGACTATTTTTGTAAAACACTATTTTGGACTAAATTTTGGAAATTATAGAATTGCATTTCCAAATTTTTTTAACATAATTTGAAATTTTCTATTTTAAATTCTAAAATAATAAACAATTTAGCTTGAATCTAGCAAAATATGATGAAATGAGACTTCGACAACTCGTTTTATATAAACTTCCTACGATCAGTTTAGTGATTAATGTGACCTCCGAGATTCGATCAAAACTTCTAGGTTGGGTTTTGGGGTGTTACATTTAATGGTATCAGAGTCAGGTTTGCAAAAACTCAGTCTATGTTTTTTTGCGTATACGTGTGCACGCGTGTGTTCATTTTTTTAAATAATTTTGAAAAACTATACCACAGTGTTTTTGAAAAAGATTTTGTGAAAATGGTTAGTTTGAGACTCAAATATTGGTCTATGCGAATCTTTGGGAATGTAAGATTAGTTCTGCAAGACTAGAACTGTAATGTTTAGATATTTATGCTTGTGTTCAATTTTGGAAATTGTAGATTTCCTAAGAGATTAGTCCGAAGATCGTTATGGATTTTGATGGTAAATCGTTTGTGAGGATCAACTTGGTGAGACTCTCGATGGGTCATCAACTTCTCCAGGACGTGTGTTTAATTAAAAGTCAGAGGTCAAAGTGGCTCTGCCAACTTCAGGTAGCGATAACCCAGAAGTTGGTACTGAGGCATTAACTCGGGTAATGAGAGAAGTGTTAAAGAAAGTATTTGAGGCTAGTTTAGAGGGGTCTAGAGAAATGCTTCAAGATAGGTGTGTAGATTGTGGAAAGAAAAGAGATCGTAGTCCTTCGAGGTTGGGGCCTCGGTCTGCAAAACGTATAAAAACGCATTTGAGTGACAATAAAGGTAGTGTGGAGGGTGCTAAAATTGGTGTAAGCGCTCCGACTTGTGCGCACTGTAAAAAGCATTTTCTGGGCGACTGTTGTAAATAGTTGAGAGCGTGTCTCAAATACGGGTCCATGGAACATCAGATTAGATAGTGTCCTCGACGACGTTGAGATAAGTATGGTTGGGTGCTAATGGTTGAAAATGTTTCGACTTTCTGATTTTGGCATAGTGATTGTGTGTGTGATGGATATAAAATGTGTATTTGCTTCAGTGGCTAAGTGTTTTGGGTGTTTGTTTGAGGTCTTGGGTTCAAATCCCACTATCTAGTAAAGTAGTGCTTCGGGATTAGAGTGCGCAGTGGGAGTGTAGTAGTGTAGCTTGTGTAACAATTGTTCTGTAAGTGGGAAATTTCGAGGACAAAATTTCTTTATGGAGGGGGTGAGTTGTAACACCTCGAATTTTGGGGTTAGAAGTTTTAAGATACGTGTTGAGGTTCAGCGCGTAGCTCGACCAATTTTGCGTGTTTTCGCATTTTGTGTCAGATTGGGCCTGCTGGTCTAGTCATTGGTTGTGTGTTAGTGTACCTCTGAGTTTTGGGTTCGAATCCTCATGTGCGTTTTGAGGAGTTATTTTATTTTTGTTTTTTTAAATGTAAATATTTGTTTTTATTTGCTTTAATTATTTTTACATTTTATGTTTTTTATTTGAAAAAAAAAGAAAGAGGCTTTCACGTTCTTTTCTCCTTGACACGTTTCCCATTTTCTTCCTCTTTCAATTTTTAGATTTCTCAAGTTTAGGGTTTTGATCTTAAAACTTATTTTGAGGGTCTTCGTTTTGGGCATTCAAAACCGTGTACTCAGATGTGGGTTTGAAACCCTTCTGTTCCTTTAACGTATTGCTTCTTGGATTCTACGACTTTCGACAAATTCTGTGTGTTTTCGTAAATTGTTTGATAGAGGTGTTATTTTGGGTTGGGATGATGTTGGATCATAGAGCAATCTGTAATTTCTAGTATACTTTTGAGTTTAGGCAACTGAGGGAAATGGTTTGTTAGTAAATTGCGTGGGTTGCAGCCAATTTCAGTGTGGTTTCATGACCACATGGGTAGCCACACGGGCATGTGCTTCATATGGGTGGTTAACACGGCCCAGCTTTTGGGAATTAGAGTTTTAAGCTAAATTTTGGGGACTTTAGTCGATTTTTCACACGGGCGTGTGTTCTGGACACATGGCTGTGTCCCGTCGGCGCACGGGCATGTGAGACTTCCACACAATCGTGTCTACCCTGTACCCTATTTTAGCATAAATAGACAGATAGTTATACAGGCTGTCTACACGATCATGTTCCTGGGTCACACGGGCGTGTGTCATAGTCACATGGTCGTGTGCCTCCTCTCACATAGGCTTGTGGTTCTTCACACGAGCGTGTGCTTCTTTACACAGGTGTGTGCCTCCTTCACATGAGCGTGTTGACCCCTACACGGTTGTGTGGCCCTATTTCGCCAATTTTTGTACTGTGTTAGTTTTTTATCTGATTGTGTTTATGTGTGTTCCGAACCTTGGCTAGGTCTTAGCAAGGGTGACCGAAACTTTGTTTCGACTTGAACTAGTGCGTTATTCGCAATCATAGCTCTAGTTAAACGATTCGTTTAAGTGTTAATGGATGTTTCGTCATAAGTGATGCTGAATCTGGGCAACTGAATGTGTGCATGTCAGGTTCTGTATTCTTTTTCTTTATGTCTGTTTACAAATATAGTGCATTATGCATTTGCATTACTCTTTTTGGGGTTGGTTACAAAGATGAGGGAGTCTGATCTGTTCTGAGTAGTCTTAACTGTGACTTATCAGTACTGCGGTTTACCGCATTATACTTTGCATATGTCAGCTCAGCTGCATATTATCATTTGAGTGGCTTCATCCACATACGTGGTGTGTTGGGTTGGATGGGTCTTTCGAGGTCCTATGAGGTGTGTAGGGTTGGTTGGGCTTGATTAACTCATATGTGGTGTGCAGGGTGGTCGGAAAGGTGTTTGGCTAGATGGGCGGGTTTTTATTACTTGTTGCATTCGTACGCGTCTTATTAAATGTCTAAATATATATATGTGTGTGTTTGACTATGCAAGTACTGAGGTATCGATGATGTGGTAACATTGAAATGACTGTTATGTTGATTTATTTTGGCAAATCGGTTGAGTTTCCATTTAGGATACTGTGTTTCGGAATATTTGTCGTGTCACTCGATTTTTTGCCTTTTAGTATATGTTTTGGACTCACACTGAGCTCGTGTAGCTCACCCTCTTAGTTTTCCCTTTTCAGGTACTCACGTTTTCTGTAGCTGGACTTGGCATACAGGAGGTCTCAGACAATCACATTTAAAAACAAGTTAATAAGTCTTTTTTTTCAGTCCCTATTTTTATAAACTGTTTTGAACTTTAAGATTTTATAAGAACTGTGGTTTAAGTTAAATTTCGGATTTTCGTAAACTTTAATCTTGGGCTATTTTTGTAAAATACTATTTTGGACTAAATTTTGGAAACTATAGAATTACATTTCTGAACGTTTTTAACGCAATCTAAAATTTTTTGTTTTAAATTCAGAAATAATAAACGGTTTAGCTTGAATCCTGCAAACAATGTTGAAACGAGTCTTTGACAACTCGATTTTTACAAACTTCCTACGATCACTTTGATGATAAATGCGACCTCCGAGATCTGGTCGAAACTTCTAGGCTGGGTTTTGGGGTGTTACCGTTGAAGGGACTTTTCAGACGAGCTCGAAGCCTTGATAATTTCATTCCAACTAGGAAGGACTGTTTGCTCGAAGAAAGTAACAACTTTGCTTAATAGATTGTTATTGCAGTGATTTTCATCCATCCCCAAGTAGAAAGACAAGCAGATGAGTGGTACAATGTTTTCAATGGATCCAAGCTCAAAAAAACTCGTGTTGGTCCAAGCTCGAAAAAAATTTAAGCTTTGAAAAGTTCGAACCTCAGCAAATTCTAAGTTCGTATTGATCCAAGCTCGAAAAAAATCGAGCTCGAAATAATCCAAAATCAGTGCCAACCCAAGCCCATAATATGTTCGAGCCAAAACCTGAATTTATAACCAAATAGACATTAATAATTAACATTATGATAATAATTAAAATAAAATTACAATATAAATAAATAAGTGATAATTATATTAAACAATTATAAACAATAAAATTAATTAACAATTTAAGTTATAAATTAAAACAATTTTTTTAAAAAAATAATTATGAATATAAAATATTTTTTAAATTTAATAACAAATGATCATGTTGGTTTGAATATCAACATTAATTTATCTAAATTAATTTTTAGAAATATATTTTTAAATATATATAATTGTAAACATTATAAAGAAAATGAGTAATTGATTGAATTGTGCAAAGGCTAATCTTTTTACCATTTGTGCTAAATAAATCAACTATTTATCATGTTTTCTTTTTCATTTTCTTTTTTTTACATTTTATGCTCATGTTTAATGATAAAAGTAGTGTATTTTTCAATCCCACATTGAAACGGTTAATAGAAAAAACAACTTAAAAAGTATAGTTAATATGTTATTTTTATAACTGAATGGGTAGTTGAATTAGATAAACTATTTTCTTTATTTTATAAACTATTTTCTTTATTTTTTTTTATTTTTAATGGGTTTTTAATAATTTATTTAATTGAATTAGACAAATAAATTTTACTAGGCGAACAATTAAGTCAAGAATCAAATATTTCATTAGTTCGATCACTGTTCCTATTTTGGAAAACAATTATCAAATTAGATAAAAAAAATGATAGCAAGAACTTCAAAAACTAATAAAAAAAATTGGAATTTACCTGTTTTGAGATAGCAAGAAAGCAAGAACCATAATTTTTTTTATACTTCTTAATTTTTGCAATGTATTACAAATATGAATAATCTTTTTTTGTTTAAAAATCTATCTGAGAATAAATTTCGATAAATTAATATCCAAATTTAATTGATTTTAGACATTCATTTCTATGCATTCATTAATTGAATTTTTAATAATTTTTAATTTTTGAAATTTTTGCTTACATAGAAGTGTCTTGTCTATTACTGACATGCATTGTCATCAAGATGACTGACTCAACTATTGTGATGAATTCCGCATTTTGGATGCTCCTTCTTCTTCTTGGCCGGGCAATGGAAGTCCCCCATGCTAGTCATGCACCCAAATTTCCTCTTCATTTCACTCCACAAGCTCACCTTTCCTTTATTTACTCTTTGCCTGATGCACCCATTTGTGATTTCTTGCTTCATTTCACGGCAGTCCTTTTCAAGCTCCTTCACCTTGATGCTCATTTTCTCCATTTCCATCCTTACTTCATCTTCTTCCTTCTCTTCTTTCTCTGATTTATCGTCATCATAAGCCGTCCGGGCCAGTGTTTCTCGCATCTGCAATTGTGCCATAAACAGCACCTGCACTACTGCTCTCACTGGTAATCTTTCATTTTTGGCAGCATGCTCACAAGCTTCAGGTGACATTTTCCGGAAATCCAGGACCTTACAAACCTGTTCTTTCTCCTTCTCTGTCAGGTAAGCATGCTTTTCAAAGTATATGTCGATAACCCGGTATATTCCATCAGAGTTTCTTTTTGCTCCTATCGCTGCTGCCATGGACATCTCTGCAAGTGAAATGAAACTGTCTATCATTAAATCCATATCACAAGCAACTTCTGCTAAGAATTCTTCCATGAGTTCTGCCACGGTGATAAATCCAGAAGCATCGGAGCTATCGTAATTGCTGTAGAATACTTTCAGAATCCTCCTTGTGCACTCAATATCATATTGCACTTCCTTGGCATAGCCTTGAGGAAGAATTAGCAAGTCCTTTACTTTTGCCTGGTCCAGCTGCTTTCCAATCCTAATCTCAAAACCATTCCTACAAACCGAGCTAGCTTCCAAGTTGATCGCGCATCGGAGCATTTCGAACAACAATGTGCAAGGAAGGAGTTCTCTTCCGTGGGGCAGAAGCTTTTCCAAAGTTTCAATTACATTTCTTTGAGATTTCCTCTTGTAAATTGACATAGTCTCCCTTCCATTGTTACAATGAAAGATCCACTTCTTTGCATATCGATAAATGGAAGCAGAAATGTAAGTTGGTGGGATTTCATGCTGTTTCATTGTGTAAATGATAGGCTCATATAGCTGGAGAGACAATGTTGTCAAATCCTCCTGCCAGTCAAGAGCAAAGAGCCTCCTCTTTGCATTAGGCCTGTCATCGCCTTTGTCTGTTAAGACGATTGGTTCCCCTAGATGTCTCGGATTATCTGATGCCTTTGCAATCATAGCCTGTAAGCAGGCATCGAATAAACCGATCTGCATCGTTTGTTGAAGGGACTTTTCGGACGAGCGCAAAGCCTTGATAATTTCATTCCAACTAGGAAGGACTGTTTGTTCGAAGAAAGTAACAGCTTTGCTTAGTAGATTGTTATTGCAGTGATTTTCATCCATACCCAAGTAGAAAGACAAGCAGATGAGTGGTACAATGTTTTCAGTGGACATCTGAACTGCACATCCATGGCAGAATCTTGCAACAAGGTCGAAAGTCTCTGAATCAGCCGGAATGTCATGAAGCAAGTAATATAGATCTGCATTGGAATTCTCTTGAATTAAGGCAGCAACTTTAGCTGATTTTGAGGCCAGAAGTTCCTAAATTATAATGATCATATTCAAATTTAAGTGTTGATTGATAGAGAAGATATTATTAATGAAATGAAGGTTGTTTTGGAACAGATCTCACTTTATCTAAGGAAAGAGGCATACTTCCTACTTGAACTTCCGATTCTGTAGAAGATGCAGATTTAGTCATCCTGAGAACGACAAAAAGGAAAAAGTTATAAGGCGGAAATTGGTAGGAATCTGGAGAAACAATTCGAAGATTCAATACCTCAATAATGTATCTACGTATCGCCTTTCGGTCATGTTGTTTGGTTTCAGCTTTTGAAAGCCAACCAGAACGCAGAATCACAGTAGACTTTATAAATTCAGGTTCCTTGATCAGTTTGACAAAGTTAGGCCAATTCAGTGCTACAGAGTTGAAAAGCAGAATGTTCCATAAAGGTAACTATAATATATTGATAATATTAACAGCAAATGTTTATGAACAGTTACATCGGATGTTAGCGATTCTTAAACAAAATGTTTGATGGGGAAAAACAGTCTTATGAAAAAACAGAACAAGAAGCATGTATATGTGATATCTAGGATTGAAAGCCAAATTATACACAGAAAATATGTTTATTACCTTGAAGAATATGGTGAGAGAAGTAAGAGAGAAAGAACAGCATTTACATCATTGGTAAATCTTCATTTGTTGAGAAAGAGTTGAAGGAAAAAGTAAAACAAACGTTCTACAATAACACAAATACTGGTTCCTAATTTTGTGGGGGCTTCTGTTATTTAAAATATTTTCCAAAGGGATTTTGATACTAGAAGCTGTTTATTTTATTATTATTACTTTTTCCTTACAAAACAAATTAATTTTATAATCTTTTTGAAATCAAATCCCAAACCGATTCGTTTAAAAAAATTATACCAATAAATTGAAATGAACTCAAATAATATTTTTGAGAAACAACTTAAATTTAAAACAATCATTAAAAAAATATTAAAATTTAGACAATTGTTATTTAATTAGACTTTTTTAAGGGTCGGGCCTTAGATAGAGCTGACAAAATTGGTTTGAGCTAGAAAGCTTGCCCATAATGATTGAGCTTAAAATAATTCGAGTATGTAACGATCTGAACTCAAAAAAATTTAAGCTTGGGAAAGTTCGAACCTGAGCAAATTTTAAGTTCATGTTGATCCAAGCTCGAAATAATCCGAGATCAATGCCAATCCAAGCCCATAATATGTTCGATCCAAAACCTGAATTTATAACTAAATAGACATTAATAATTAACATTATGATAATAATTAAAATAAAAATAAAACATAAACAAATAAGTGGTAATTATATTAAACAATTATAAACAATAAAATTAATTAAAAATTTAAGTTATAGATTAAAACAATTTTTTTAAAAAATAATTATGAATACAAAATATTTTTAAATTTAATAACAAATTGCCAAGTTCGTTTGAATATGAACATTAATTTATCTAAATTAATTTTTAGAAATATATTTTTAAATATATATAATTGTAAACATTATAAAGAAAATGAGTAATTGATTGAATTGCGCAAAGGCTAATCTTTTTACCATTTATGCTAAATAAATTAACTACATATCATGTTTTCTTATTTTTCTTTTTTTTTCACATTTTATGCTCATGTTTGATGATAAAAGTAGTGTATTTTTCAATATTATAGTTTTATATCCCACACTGAAACGGTTGATAGAAAAAATGAACTTAAAAGAATAGTAAATATGTTTTTTTTATAACCGAATGGATTGAAATTGATCTAAAATAAGAGGTTGGACTAGTTAATCCATGAACTAATATGAATTGATTGAATCGAGTTAAAAATAATTTTAAACGAGCAGTTGAACTAGATAAACTATTTTCTCTAATTTTTTTAATGAGTTTTTATTAATTTATCCAATTGAATTAGACAAATAAATTTTACTAGGCGAACGATTAAATCAAGAATCAATTATTTACTAGTTCGATCATTGTTCCTATTTTGAAAAACCCACTAAGAAAACAATTATCAAATTAGATAAAAAATGATAGCAAGAACTTCAAAAACTAATAAAAAATTGGAATTTACCTGTTTTGAGATAGCAAGAAAGCAAGAACCATAATGTTTTTTTTATATTTTTTTTATTTTTGCAATGTATTACTAATATGAATAAATTTTTTTTTAGTTTAAAACCTATCAAATTTCGACAAATTGATATCCAAATTTAATTGAGTTTAGACATTTATTTCTATGAGTTCATTTTAGAATTAAATTTTTAATAATTTTTAATTTTTAAAATTTTTGCTAACATAGAAGTGTCTTGCCTATTACTGACATGGATTGTCACGTCAACATCAAGATGACTGACTCAACTGTTGTGAACAAGTATGACAACCTAACAGTCAAAGGGGTTAATTGATGTATTTTGTCAGTTGGAGTTCAATTGAGTGCAAAAATTTTGGTGGGTTTTATTTGATTTTTTTAGAATATTTCAAAGATTTTTTATACCATTAAACCTATAATATAATATAGTTATAGTATATGATAGATTATCATATACATAATATAATAATGCAAATTACAATAAATTATATTGTAAGCCTAGACGTTATGGCTAGATTGATAAGGCTACATTAGCCACCGAAATGGCTAAACTAACTTACATTACTTTTGAAGACTTGAAATAAACTCATTTTAGAGAAAAAAAATCATATTTTCACTTTGAGTTAGTTTAAAAGAGTTCATTTATTAGATAATTTATACTTACGGCTCATTTTATTATTGATAGTATTGTTTAAGAAAAAAAATTTGTTTGCTTGTCACTCTTCTTTGTAAAAACTCGATGTTAAACTAATGTAGCAGAAAAACTATTTTTCAAGTCATTTTAGAAACTTAGTTGCCTTATCGATTTGATTTTCAAAAACGGTTCATTTGCAATGCATCGAAAACTAGGGAACAATGTCAAGTTTTACTGAAGCCCGACATCATGCATTTTTCTGTTATTATGCTTGAGTAATCCATGCATGTAAAAATCCTCCCCAAAAAAGTTATCAAGCCACAAACCAAAAATAATTAAAAATTACAAACCAAAACCAATAAAGACTTAATAATAGTACTTATTAAGAATAGTATGAGGTCCAAGATGATTCTCTGTATGCTAGGTTTGGTCCTAATTTCGAGGTTTACCTAAAAAGTTAAACACTAAGGGGTGAGCTTATGAAAGCTCAGTGTGAGTGGAATAGTTATTTAAACAGACATATATATCAAATATAGTGAAACATATTAGCTTTAACAGAAGAACACAGAACCATCTTTGGAATTTCATATCATTATATAGCCATTATCAAATTGATGTCAAACGGTGTATGAGCATGGATCATCATTCATCCGAGTAACAATCATTAATTTCAGTACCATTCAATACAACACAATACAAAAAGTAGCATAAATCAATAAAATTCAAATATGTCGTGAGCATGGTGCAATGCAAAAAGGTTCCTACCCATACCATCCGCTACACACCACGTGTTCCCTAGAACCCGTTTGCCAAACTTCAACAAATGTGAGCATAGCTCAATGTGGTAAAACCACCGAATAATTAATAATGCAGAAAATATGTCGAATATCAAATAGTACGACACAATCGCCAATAACATACAATATGCAATAAAATCGTCAATCCCCTCGGTACTTCAGGTGCAGTGAACTGACTACATATAAATGCAGACTTAATATGCTGCCGGTACTCTACGGAACTCCTCCATCAAGTACAAGATATTCCATCCCAATGCAAATGCAATATGTCACACAAACTCATACATAATCATATCTCAATACTCTTCACATATATTTGACATGTTAATGTTAGAGTATGCCCAAAGACCAATCATGAGATGATTGTAATAACATACTTATTTTACCTCGTTTATTAATATAAGGCATAAACATTATTATTTCAGTTTATTTTCTGTGTATATAAATAAACTATTTTATAATAATATCCTGAAAATAGTATGATTATTCTTAAAAGGTCCTTAGTCGAGTATTATTGTGGGCTTGGACAACAATAATGCATTAAGACTAACGTGTACTTGATTGATGACAAAGTGTTGTTATTGACATGAGATGTCAAAATCAATACATAAGTATGTGTGTTAGAGAACAACATATTGAACTAACCCGCTATGAGTATGTTTTTTGGATTATTCTATAATAGTCACAATATTACTCATAGTGATTATTATGTATACGATCCTCAGACTTGAGATCATTATTATCCCAACATCGGGAGTAGTATATTTTGATACAATCAAACTTCCACCATAACTAGTTGTTCTATACAGGCTGATGTTGGATATACCATAATCTATGTAGTGGGATATGGTTGATCAATATAGAATTTGTCCCTCCTACATAATGGGAACAATATGCTAGGCCACTTGATTAAGTAAGACTAAAAATGCATGGCCATGCTTGAATAAGTTGATATGAGATATCATACTTATTTGTTTTTCATAGTCTACTCAGGACATCAAGAAACATTAGATGGACTATGCTAGTGTGACTATTCCATGACTTGTGTCTGTTATAGATATAAAGGAAAAAATTATTTAATAAATGAAGAGTTAATCACAGAGAGGTTATGTCGAATCATGACTTCTTGTAACTTAGATAGCAATGATGCATTGCTAGATGCCACTTATTGTTTGTAATATTAGAATCGTTCTAGTATTACTGCTAACGTTACAAGAACCTACAAGGTCACACCTTATGGTTGAAACGAACGGAATCCAAATATAGTTGGTATTGTGTTTAGCTGTCACATGAATTAAATTGATTATAGAATTAATTTAATTGGGCAGTTAAATATCGAACAAATTATATGTACAAGTATGTTGTACACATAATGAAAAATATGGTTAAATTAATATATGAATTTGATTTGTATAAAATTTAACTAAAAATAAATTACCAAAATCCTTGTTATAAACATTTTAATTATAATTTAGGATCGGATATTATTATAAGTATTGTAATTGTAATTTTTTGGTCAAAAATTATTATAATTATGGTAATTATAATTATTATATTTAGTTAATTATTATGATTAGATTTATATAAAAAAATATCAATTATTCATGAATTAGGATATATAGGGTTTTTAAGAAAAACCTAAGATACCCAAAATATGGTGTGTGTGAGGTCTACTAGCCGTCAAGAG
The DNA here is from genome assembly GCF_007990345.1 of Gossypium hirsutum. Taxonomy (NCBI): domain Eukaryota; kingdom Viridiplantae; phylum Streptophyta; class Magnoliopsida; order Malvales; family Malvaceae; genus Gossypium; species Gossypium hirsutum. The sequence goes on along the minus strand of NC_053443.1, from coordinate 30,224,448 downwards.
ATTTTTCTCTCTCTAAAAAAGTTTTAGAGAGCGCTTACCATTCGTTGTCACACCAGGTAGATTACGTAGAGGCCGAAACGTTTTGTAGTGCCTTAGAATTGACACACAATTGTGTAATTTGATTCTTCAATTTTTCAGAAGATTAAAGGTAATCGTTCATGTCGTTTTCACCCCGATTCATTCCTTGCACATGGATCCCTGGATGTGATCGCCGAACTTAATTTTTCGCTGCGCCATGGGATGTACAAGTGATCCAACAGTTCAACATGCCCTCAATAATTACATACTTTTAGTAAATGGAAACAGTGTTCCAACTTTCAAATTACCATTAAGATTATATCATTCAACAGTACACAATTTCACATACTTTTACGATTTTCTAATGTGCATGTATAGCAACATTTCCAATATAACATAACAAACTATCCATGCAATTATATCATGCATAAACTCATATATCAGCAAATCATGCTATATATACAATCAATCTCATACCAAATAACACAATCATGCATCACAATATCATTCACACAGTCACACTGTCAAAGTAGCAACTTTGCTAACATATCAATCTTTTAGGGCTCGAAACGTACTTGGTTCGACCACTTTCAAAATTAATTATTTGGATATTAATCCAATCCAATCAGTAAGCTAAATCATCAAATATATAAAAACAAATTATCATTTTTAATTAAGTTTTTGAGTTTAGGACCTACACCTTATTTTTCGCTTTCTCACAGCATACTAGTGAATCTTCCAATTTTCCTTAATAAACCTTAAAATGAAAAATTAGTATAAATTCCACCAATTCATCTCCCTTAAACACCCACTTATGGGTTACAACAAATCATCAAAATTACTACTATTTTATGAATCCAAACTAGTTAGATTTCTTACACTATTTTGTTGTAAATCGTGCGCGCAAACGTCTTTCAATTTTACAGTTGATTTGGGGTGTTCTGGTCAGCACCTAAAATAATTACATATTAGAAAATAAGTAGCTAATATTGATTAAAATCCTTGATTTAATCAATTCATAACCTTTTCCCAACAACTCTATCGAAACAACAAAGTAGTTTACCATTAATCGCACTTACACTTCTCGAATTGTGAGATCCGAATGGCTAATTGATCAAGAATGTCTTTCCCTAATTAACCATGTGATTAAAGGATTATTAGGAGGGTTCATGAACTCAAATTAATGCTGGGAAAAAATGTGCAAGAACCAAGAAACAAAACAACTCATTTTTTTGCACATAGGCGCATGCACCACCACCTGCGATGGCCAAATTTGGGGCTAATTTAAAAACGATTTAAAGATCCATTAAAAATATGGATAAACACCTTTAAAATATTTAAAATTGTCCTAAATTTCATATCTTGAAATTTAAGTTTTTAATTGACAAGATTAATCAACAAATTGAAGAAAGAAGAGATCTTACACAAGCTAGTTGAGAGAAACGACAACGACACTTTCTTGGCAATGTTCGGGATCGATCTTGGAGTTCAAGATTTCAGAATTGGGGCTGATTTTAATGAGAAAATATATCAGAAATATGGTGAAGAAGATGTTAACAAATCTTGAGACAAAAAAAAAGAAAGAGATGGTAAAACTAGGTGTAGGCGACGACAACAATGGAGGAAGAAAGAAAAAATTGAAGATCAATGAGGAGAGGTGACAGCTCAATGAAGAAAATTGAAAATGCCAAGAGGGGATGAATTGGCCTTAAAAAATTTCGGTGAAAGTAAAGGCAAGAAAGAAATAAAGAACACAAAAAATTTAGAGTGGTTCGGCCCCAATTGCCTACTCCACTATCTTAGCTTTTCACCACTAAGGATTTTCCCAAATTCACTAGTTTGTTCAACCTTTGAGGACAAGGTTTAACCTTAAAACTCCTTAAGATTTCTACTCTAAATCTTAAGTTTCAAGCCCTCTCAAAGAGATACAAATGAGTAAGCAAAGAAACAATCTTTACAAGATAAAATTGTTTGTAAATTGAAGCACAAATACAATGAGATACACTTGAGAAAAAGAATAGAGATAAAGCTCCCAAGTGTATGTAGGAATAATATGAAAATTTAAGCTCTAAGGTTGTTTGATTGATGATTATTGCTTATAAGTACTTTCTTGGATGTTGCAGGACTTTGAAAGATGATATTTATACCCCCTAATAGATTTCCAGCCATTGAGGTTGTTGGTGAAGTTAATATAGCCATTGGGGATGTAAAACCACAACAATTATTTCACCTGCAACTGCAAGTATTGATACCTCCAAAAAGGGTATCGATATTTGTTGTCATAAATGCTAATTCAGTGATCGTTGGAATGAAATAATCGATACTTAAAAATATTTTATCGATACTTTATGAAATAGGTATCGATACCGGATAGATACTTCGTAGGGTTTATGAGAAACATAATACAATTTTGGTATCATTTTAAAGAAAGGTATTGATTATTTTCAAAAAAAGTATCGATACCAAAAACATGGTATCGATAATTTTTAGGGTTTCTAAAAACAAAATGTCTTTTTGGTCTCGATTTTTCTAAGCGTATCGATATTTCCAAAATTATCGATACTTGGCCAAATGATATCGATACTTTTTTTGCCTGGAGCAATTCTGACTTGTTTGAAAATAATTTTGATGTGTTAAAATGATTTTAACTTAATTGAGATTATTTTGACTTGGTTAAAATCATTTTCACTTGATTTTGAAATTGTTTCAAAATTTTCTAAGAGTTTATTGTAAATATTCAAAGTTTTATTTCTTACAATTCAAATTTAAAATTTATTTTGTCAATTTTAGCTTATATTCAAAAACACTTTTAATTTGTTATATCAAAATCTTTTATCAAATAAAGCTTAGTTTAACAATCTCCCCCTTTTTGATATAAAAAAACATTTGATAAACTATTTTTGAATAATTGCTCCCTCTTAATAAAAGACATTTTAAATTTGAGGCCAAAATAAAATTTGTCATTCAAGTTGGCATTCATTTTTACTTAAAAAAATTTTGGTCAAAAAAAATTGCATCTAGTTATCATCAAAGTGTAATCGATCAATTTACCTTTTCTTCTCCCCTTTTTTGTTATATCAAAAAACAAATAAAGCTTAAAGAGAAAAGAAGTTAGTTCATCAAAAGATAGATAAAGTTAAATGAAGATCTAAAAAATATCTTAAGATACAAATAAAGCAATAAAGTGCAATAAAAATATATAGGCATAAACATAAAAATAAAGGTGCAAATGTTATGAAAATGAAATGTATGGTCTAGAGCTAGTCTAATCATCATAATGAGGGGAGACGGGAGGCGTCGAAGGGAAACGAGCTAAGAGAGATGTCATTTGCGTCTCCAAAGTCGAGAGACGAGAGTTAACATCTTTCCTAAGACCTCGAATGTCATTGCTCAAGGAATGGATAGCATCGGGGATAGCACATTAACCTCGAAGGAAGGTTAAGCAGCATGTGAAGAAGAAGTCGGTGGAGCAACGGGCTCGGGTACCGGAATATCGTCAAAAGCAGCATTGATGTTATCATCTTCATTATTCGCTGGATGGTCATGTTTCATCCAAGTTTTGGTGGCAACATCGAAATGATATCCCACATAATGTAGGATCCCATAATTAATAGGTTGATTAGAAGAAATGGGGGTGTCTCCATAGGTGCTAATGCTTAATTGCCTAAAAATGTATGACAAATACTTACCATGAGGAAGAGTAATACTTGTATTCATCCCCCTTCCAATATGTTTTGTAATGTCATTAAACAAGATAAGTGCAAGGTCAGGACGCCTATCGGATTTAAAATAGTCGAGCCACTAATAATCGATGTTTCTAAGCTTGGCATACTTTTTGATAGGTCTTAGATTCTAGGTGAGAATTAAATGGAGAACACAATCATGGAGATTGAGTTCGAATGTCGATCCGGATTGGATAAAAATGGAGGGATCAAAATGCCCTTTTTCATCAGAGGAACCTTCGGAAGGTAAGTGAAGATAATCACCAAACTCTTCGAGAGTGAGGCAAATAGGAGTTCCCATTAAAAATGAGGTGATGGCAATAACGGTATTTCCGAACTCATCATGTTCGAGTTTAGCATTTGAAAAGAAAGCTTAAATAAGATTTAAATAAGTTGGTGAAGAAATATTTGAAAATTCCATCCACCCTCAATTTTTTAAAATAGGGAGATAAGTAAAGCTAATAGCTTCTAACACGACTATATCAATTTTCTTAGCCTCCCATACACATTTTGATGCAAAATACGAGTTAAAAATATACCGAGTGTGAGAATTTTGAAAACAAGTGTTAAATTATGACTCTAACTCACTAGATGTATTAGAAGAAGATGCACTAGTCCTAGAATGCTTCTTTGGGGACATACTAGCTATTAACCACTTAGAAAAACACAAAAACCAAAAAAAAAATCTCTTTAAGGAATTTTGTCAAACACTTGGTGGGTTAAGGTTTGAAAATTTTTTTAACAAAGATCTTTAGGAATAGTTGACCTCCTGTAATAAAACATGATATATATTGTTCAAAAATATCCCAATAATCATAAACAAACACGATTTCAACCTACATTTGTCAAAATTAACAAGTTGAAAGTTTAAGTTATTTACCTAAAAAATGTTGAAATAGGAAATATCTTCAAGCAAGGATGAGGAAATCTTGTGAAAAAGATGTTTGAAGATGTAAAAGAACCACTATTTGTTGAAAAATTGAAGAAATTTGAAAAACTTTGGAGATGAGAGGAGAGGATTTTCGATGGAGAGAAAAACTATTTTTAGGGATTTTTGTTTTAAAACAGCAACAGGTACCTTTAAAGCCTTAGAGGTATCGATATTTTTACACAAGTATTGATATTTTTATAAAATTATCGATATTTTTAAGTTAGTATCGATACCAAATTACCATTTTGTTTTCCAAGTGCAATAAGATAGCAAAAACGAGATTTTTAGGTTATATTGTTTGCTAAGGGTCCTAAAATGACTCCAAAACTGTTCCTAAATATTTCATATGTATAAAGATATGTAGTATGAGTAAAATGAATAAAATGCATGAAACAAAAATATGTTAAAAAATGACTAAATTAGTACCACTTCTCTAAAATGTAAAAGGAAGTGAAATCAAAATAGAACAATTTTTCACATGAAACTCTCGCTACCTTTTTGCATAAAGTCATGAAATCCATACTCAACAAGCTTTTTGCAATAAAAATAATCAAATAAGGTACAAGAAGGTTGTAACACAAAGTCAAGACAAGGTTGTTAAACCTAGTTCTCCCCTAAGTGTCCAAAATCTTTCTTTGTCTAGTTGTTTTGTGAAAATGTCAGCTAATTTGTTTAAGGTGTCTATGTACTCTAGAACTATTTCACCCTTTTGGACATGATCTCTAATGAAATGGTGTCTAATTTCAATGTGTTTAGTTCTAGAATGTTAGATGGGATTTTTAGTGAGACAAATAGCACTAGTATTGTCACACTTGATTTTTTTTGTCATAAATGCTAATTCAGTGGTAGTTGGAATGAAATAATCGATACTTAAAAAAATATTTTATCGATATTTCATGAAATAGGTATCGATACCAGATCGATACTTCGTTGGGTTTATGAGAAACATAATACAATTTTGGTACCATTTTTAAGAAAGGTATCAATTATTTTCAAAAAAGTATCGATACCAAAAACATGATATTGATAATTTTTAAGGTTTTTGGAAACATAATGTCTTTTTGGTCTCGATTTTTCTAAGGGTATAGATATTTCCAAAATTATCGATACTTGGCCAAATGGTACCGATACTTTTTGGCCTGGACCAATTCTGACTTGTTTGAAAATAATTTTGATGTGTTAAAATGACTTTAACTTAATTGATATCATTTTGACTTGGTTAAAAAACATTTTTACTTGATTTTAAAATTGTTTCAAAATTTTCTAATAGTTTATTGTAAATATTCAAAGTTTTATTTATTACAATTCAAATTTAAAAATTATTTTTTCAATTTTAGCTTATATTCAAAAACACTTTTAATTTGTTATATCAAAATATTTTACCAAATAAAGCTTAGTTTAACAAGAAAAGAGGGGAGGAACGGCTAGGGTGAGTGAAAATAGAATAAATGCCGATTATTTTGTGTAAAATTAACATTTATACCACACACATTTAAAGCAATGGATTTTGTAAAAAAAAATGGTTATTTTGCATGAGGAAGGATTCAAACTTGGGACCTCAATTTAATTTTCATGCTTTTGAATTTATCAATTAACCACTAGGTTATTTCCTTATTTTTAAAATAATTTTGCAATATATATTTTAAAAATAATTTGTGTCAAATACTAAGGTTTGAGGCAAAATTAGCAAAATAATAAAAATGGTGAGAGAAAAGAGATTTGAACTTGAGTTTCAAGGAACATTTCACTAACACTTACCAACAAACCAATACCTCATTTATTCCTAAAAACGTATAAATAAGCTCAAAAATTAAGGCATGACCACTCTCTCTCGATTCCTAAACCCGATTATACTATTCCCCAATTTTTGGGATGTTACATTATTATCATTATATAAAAGTAAAATTGATTATTACATTGAAATAAAATTGTTTATATATTATAAAATATCAAAATTATTTGAATTTATCTACACCTGCTTGACCTAGATCGATCCAAATCTGAGAAAATCCAAGCTTCAAAAAAAATGATCTAAAAAGGTAAAATGCCACATCCCATATATTTTTTATTAATATGTGCTTAAGAATGAGAATAAAAGAATGTGTAGTTTAGTGGTTTAAAAACTTCTTAGCTATCCTAGAGGTTTAAGGTTCAAATCTTAATGTTTACACTATCTTATTTAATTTTCTTTTTACAATTTTTCCATGTGACATAAGTATTTGTGGTCCACCCCCTTGTCGTCTCATATAAGTTGATTCCTTTCCTCCATTAAGAGTCAAACTTACCTTAAGTTAGGGGTGCATGTTCCATGTCTCTCTCCCTTGCCAAAACCTCTCATCTTGCCTATTTGATGTGATTCATTGAACCTGGTAACTGTTGACCAAGCTAGACACACCCATTGTCGTCCCTACATCTCTCATTTCTCCCATATTCTCTTTTTTTTTTCATTTTCTTTCACCTCCATTTTCTCTCCATTTGACAAACAGCCACCGCCTTCAACCACCACTTAAAATTCATCCACAGTGGGCTATAGTTTCACCAGCTTGACACCACTTCTCAATATTCTCTTCTCCTTCTCTTTTCTTTTGGTTACCACCCCTCACCACCACCATCGCCACCGTGAACCGCCGTGAACCTCCACGGGAAACCCATTCTCCTCTACTAATTTTCTTTTCTCTTTTCTCTTAACTTTGTGATTGAACCCTTTTCCCCCCTTTTTTTATATTTTTCTCACCTCACCGGGACCATCACCAGACCACCGTCACCGTCATCCTCGTTTTTCATCAAAATTTGATTTTTCTTTCTTTCTTTCTTTCTATAACACCCTTAGCCCGTATTCGTCGCCGAAACAAGGCTACAGAGCATTACCGTGAAAATGTAACTTAAAACATTCATCTCCAAAAATTTCATTAACCATAGTATAATTCATTCATACACATGCATATGTCTCTTATTCGAGCCCTCAAGGCCTTAGAAAATTTTTAGAAACGATTCAGGACTAAATCAGAAACATTTGGAAGATGAAGGAAAAAGTTAGAAAAATTCACACAGCAGGGGTCACACGGCCCTGTGGCCAGGCCATGTAACAATCAAAATAGGGACACATGGCCGTGTCCTAACCCATGTTCGTACCCGTGTAACTCTTTAACTTGGGTCACACGACCAAGCCACACGCTTGTGTGCTAGGCCGTGTAACACTCGAAATGTCCTCATACGCCTGTGTGCTAGGACGTATTACTTTTGAAAAGCAACATTTAAAACCTACAGGGGACACACAGTCATGTCGTATGGCCATGTGTTATACACGGCTAAGACACACACCCGTGTCTTAGGCCGTGTGGACAAGAAAATGACCAAAATCAAGTAATTTCTTTTACCCATTCAAACATGAACCTTCAAGCAACTTGCACATATAATCAAGACCTTGAAATGTACCCAAATCATGCATAATAAGACCAATTCAATAAGCCATTTAACCATCCAACCAATAAGCTGTATAGGCACCTCAAACAAAAACAATCAAATATACCTAATCATATGCATAATTGACCATATTCATACCAATTCGTATGGCTCATAACCATATCAAAACATAACCTAATTTAGCCACATAATAAGCATACCATCACATACCAAATTGGTCATTCCAACATGCATCAACTTAACCATAAAAAAACCATCCATCAAGGTATTAAAGTGCCAAAAGCACACCAACCATAATACCATATATACATGCCAAACATAACAACTAAATTATTAAACATAAGTCCACCTATACATGCCATTATAACCTTGACCAACACATTAAAACTACTGATATAATCACTGGATAGTGTGATAAATCTCCTACGAGCTTCCAAACCGGTCGAGCTTCTAATAATCTGTAAAGTAAAGGAAAATAACTACGTAAGCAATGAATACTTAGTCAGCTCGTATAAAATTTAAACATAACATTCTATTTCAAAAATGAACTTTATAATTTAAACATAAACCTATATTAGTGCCTCAAGATTTATCAACTACATAACCATCAACTCACAAATGAGTAAGTCTATCACCATCATATGGGATTTTAATTCCTAACACCATGGGATTTTATTACACATATTACATCATCATTAACCTTTTTATAAAACTATGAACTACTTTCTTTACTTACTTCCTATTCCATTTACTTAGCATAAACTTAAATAACAACATCAGTTTCATGAATTAGTATATTTCTCACATATAAGTATATCATTCTCTCATCAATCCCTTTTTCTTCATATTACATTTCAATTATGAACTTACCATTTCGTTACCTTTTCTACCTGTTTCATTTGCATAATACAAGACATAAGCATAATCATCAACCACATGATAACCCATTTCATTAGAAAATACATATTTTGATTCATACCACCCTTTCATGAACATAAGCATATTTCCATTTGGACACTTACTATTTCAATGCATAACTTTAAAATAAAACATTATACAATCCAACCAATAGCTTGGCACTAGCCTAAGCATCATCAACAATACATGTTAGTGCATCAATTTATAATTCATTTGAATTAACATAAGATAATTCATTAAACATGAACCACATCACTTGAAATCATCAATTTCATGAACATAGACATACTTTCATTGAACATTTCCTTTTTATTCTTTTTCATAGTTTTCATGACATAAGTCATTTGAATTCTCATCGTTCCTTTCCTTTTCATGCCCGTTGAACCACTTAGAATAATATCAGATATGCGGAAAGCTCACACAAAGTGTGCTAAACATCTTGTTGAAACCATTCTTTTCCTTTTCCTTTACATCGTTGCTCACACTAGCTGTGAAATAGGCCTACTCACACAAGCTGTGGGTCGAAATGTAAGCTACACAATACTGCTCACACGAGCTATGGAGTACCTGCAACAAATGCAGGACCTCAACCATCGGTAGGACATTCAAGACCAAAACTCGAAACATAGAAACCCTAATGACATGTCATTTGTATCCTATATATTCCTAATGTTCAAACGGGGATCAATAATCGTCAATTCGTCATAATATGGACATAATCATATATATATATTAATTCATTTACATTAGAACAACACATTAAATATTCAATTTAATAAACATTTAAGTGATTATAGTTCATACGAACTTACCTGGCTAAATTGCAGAAATGTCAAAGTACAAGAGCTATTTGATAATTTTCCCTTCTCTTCGATTTTTCACTCGTTCTTGATCTAAATTAATAATTTCATTCAATTCATTAATTTAGATAGTAAAAATAATTCATTTTATGCAATTTATTCATTTTTTACATTTTTACAAAATTTCCCGAATATTTTACTTTTATTCAATTTAGTCCCTAAGCCTAAAACATGCAAATTAACCATTTTTATTGAAAACCCATGCCAACTGGATGTTCATAGCTTCCATTACAACCCATATTTGCAAAAATTTCACATCAAGTTCTTGTATTTTTACTATTTCAATAATTTAATCCCTAATCGTTAAATTCACCCAAAATCACATAACAAAATACTTATAAATAATAACTAATACCTCAAATTCATAATTTAACATCTAAAATCACAAATATTTATCAATGGTAACATTCAAAATCTTTAATAGTTAAAAAAATGAAGGTACGGGCTAGTTGGACCTAGTTGCAACAATCTCAAAACATAAAAATTATTAAAAACGGGGCTAAAACGACATACCATGCTAGCATTTGAACTTTCCAAAACCTCCAAGCTTAAAAAAGGCTTCTTCCCCCCTTTTACAATTCGATGATGAAGGCTTTGAGAAGATGATAAAAACTTTTGTTTAATTTAATTTAATTTAATTTATCAAATTACCATTTTAATTTTGGTTAATAATTAAATAAAACACAAAATCCATGTCTATATTTGTCCACTAACTCCTTAAATGTTTTAATTACCATTTAAGTCCGTTTACCTTTATTCATTAAGCCATTTAATCACTCAAATCTAATAGTAATCAAATTTTACATCCTTTATGATTTAGTCCTTTTTAATTAATTAACTATCTAAACGTTAAATTTTTTTAGCGAAGCTTTAATACAACCTTAATAACACTTCGTAAATATTTATAAAAATATTTATGGTTCAATTTATAGAAACGAAGTCCTGATACCTCATTTTCTAAAACTACTTGACTTTAAGGTCTTACCACTTGAACTTAATTAATTGTTTATATAGCATAAATTATCATATCAAAAACCTTTATAAAACCATATTTGACATGTAAATATTAAATAATAATATTTACAAACTTACTCGTCGGATTTGTGGCTTAAAAACCACTGTTTCCAACACCACTGAAAAACGGGTTGTTATAAATTTAGTTAATATTTAATTAATAAAAATAATCATTTAAGAAATTTTACTTTAGTAGGGACTTTAATTTAATAGTAATAAAAATAATTAATATTTTATTTCAATAAAAATTAATAATTAATTTTAAAATTTTCAAAGAGAAAATATGCTTTTATTTTTTATTAATATTTTACCTTAATAAAAAAATACTTTCAATTCAATGTAAATAAATATATATATCATAATTGACAGAAAAATTAGTTATGTTTAAATTAATAAAAATAATCAGTTAAGTAATTTCATTGTAATAAGGACTTTAATGTTAATGTTAATGTTAATGGTGATGGTAATATATTTTATTAATATTTTAAACTATTAGAAATTTCACTTTAATAATAACTTTAATTTTGATGCTAATAAATTTATTGATACTTTATTCTTACATACCTAGAGCTTAAAAGATAAATCAAAATAATCTAGAGTTTAATTTTTTTTCTTACATTTTCTTGTAGGCATTTGTGAGCTTTTATTGTATTCATTTAGCTCAAGTCTCCTTCTTTGTATTTGTGCTTAATTGGAAAATATCCTGATCTTCTAAGTTTGTTTGCTTATTTATTTCTCTTTGAGAAAGGGTTCATTCTTAAGGTTTGGGTAGAAACTTTAAGAGAGTTGTATCTTAAGATTTTGGGGTATAAGTCTTAAGAGAGATTGTAAGATTAAACATTATCCTCAAAGGTTGTCAAATTAGTGAACTTAGTTGTGGAAAGCTAAGGTAGTGAAGTAGGCAATTGGGGCCAAATCACTATAAATTCTTGTGTTCTTTGTTGCAACATTTTTATTGCTTCTACCACAACTTCTCAAAGGCCGATTCAACCTCCCTGTCGTCGATGACGAGTTAATCCTTCCTAGCTAACAAACTTAGTTTGAATATTGGGGACTAATTTTTCTAAGCATACGTTGAAATTGACGAACGGACAACAGACCCCCAACCTATGGACTTTCTAGCTTAAGATTTTTATTAAGCTTGGCGACCTTGCACTGCAAAGTCTATTGTTATAACATGGTAGGTAGAGGTTTGCCCCAAATTAGCGTTGGACGAATCAATCTGGTCTAAAACACTTGGCACCATAGTTGACATATTGGGTTGCTTCTTACCATTTGTTGGGTCAATTTAGAGATCTTTCACATCACTGTCCATACCATTAGGTCCACTCACTGAATTTAGTTCAGTCTATTTCCCTCGTGATCCACGAACTGAATTGATCCCTAAATTTTATTTTACATCTTGGAAAAAATTGAATTAAGATAATTCCTATCATTACTCCCAATATCCCTCCTTATCTCCTCAAATTTAACAAAATTCAAATTGTTTTCCTCCCTTAGCCAAACACTTGTGGGTGGGGTAGCTTGCTAGGGAGCTACACATCCCAACCAAAACTAACCTTCTACTTTCCAATTGTAATCTTATGAGGGTAAAAGTTTTCACCGTGGCCAAGACGACCACACATGAAGCAAAATAATGGCGGTTTTTCATTAAAAAAACTTGACGTAAACAAAACTACCCTTAGAGAAGGAAATCTTTCTTTTTCTCTTCAAAGGATTACGAATATCGATTCATACCCTTATGCACATAAAAATTTGAAATCCCGACTTAGCGATTTCACATTGTATTCAAGAAATAGACCAATAAAATTACTGATTTGCTTTGCCATTGCTTTCGACATTAACCCGCTTGGGAGATCATGTATCTAAACTTAGAAATCAGTAAAATACAGAGGAACTTGCAAAGGGTTCTCATCATTATCAATCTGGTAGAAAACCAAAAGATGATTATTGAAAGTCCACGATGCCCTATCCACTATCTGATCAATGTTAATACCATAAAGGAATTTAAATAGATATCGTTTCTCCCCTAAATTTGAGATAGACACACACACCCCCAATGGATGCCAAAGGTTCACAACCATATAATGCATCGTTTGAAATTGGACTACACCAGAGGTTAGAAAACACCCAACAAGGCAAAACCCATCATTGGGACCATATTCCCTTTCCTCGACGTTCACTTCCCAGGCCTCCTCCCCATCATCAATCTGCAAGTTAGCCATTCGGTCTTCATGGTGAGCGATGTACACTGCACCCTAGATTAGAAACCAATAAACCCAAACACCAATTGATCCAGAGCACAAACAAGAAAATGACAAAGAAAAGTTAACAAGAATTCTGAAGAAGACAGATTGAAAAACTAGAAGGAACCAAAAAGAAAGCTGAAAAGAAACAGTAAGAAAAATACTTGCCAAAAGAGCAAACTAACTAAAAAAATACAATTTATTAATATTTTATTTTAATAAAAAAATTCAATTCAATTTAATTATAAGAAATTAACATAAAAATTTAGTTAATATTTAATTAATAAAAATGATCATTTAAGGAGATTTACTTTAATAGTGACTTTAATTAAATAGTAATAAAAACAATTAATGTTTTATTTCAATAAAAAATAATAATTAATTTTAAAATTTTTGAAGAGAAAATATGCTTTTATTTTTTCTTAGTATTTTACCTTAACAAAAAATACTTTCAATTCAATGTAAATAAATATATATATATAATAATAAGAGTGAAACCCTAGTAGCCAAGAGTGCTCTCCTTGGTATCCTAGCGAAAACAGTGGCTGCTGCAGTTTGGGATGACGGAAAGTGGTGGCAACGACGGGTTTGGGGGAGACAAGGTCTCCCTATTGGCAGAGGAACTTATTCAACTATCGGTCAAAAGCTCGATGGTGGAACCAAACGACAAGCCAACTCTAATCTACACTATTTGGACAGAGAAATCCTACAATCCGGACAGCTTCAAGGCACAGATGAAGAGTATTTGGAAAACAAAGAAAAAGTTTGAGATCTAATTGGTAGGGCAAAACCTTTTTTTGATTATGTTTGAGTTTGAGGAAGATTTAGAAACTGTTATGGAAGGTCAGCCATGGTTGTTCAGGAAGAACTTAGTTATCTTTGATCGATTGACTAAACCGATGGAAAGAAATCAAATCAGGCTTGTTTCATCCCCGTTTTGGATCAAGATTGGGTTGTGCTTACCAGAATTTGATAAAAAAAAAAGATCTCTTGCATGCTATAGGGGTTACTTTTGGAGGCATTCTCAGATCTGAAGTTAATGGTGAGTTTTGTCGCATTAGAATTAAATTAGATGTACAAAAACCCCTTCGTATGGGTATATTTGTCTCAATAGATAATGGAAATAGATTTTGAATTTCTTTCAAGTATGAGAAATTATCGACATTTTGTTTTGGTTGTGGAAGAACGGGGCATGGTCTCCAAGAATATACAGTAATAAAACCTGCAGAAGAAAACAAAATTAGAGAATATTCACCTTTCTCTTTGGCTTTAAAAGCAGAATTAAATTTGCTTGGAAGGGAGAGTTTAAAGTTTAATGCTCTATCAAAAAAGCTGCAACCACAGTGTTCGTATATAGGAAGTATCAAGGAGAATCAGGAAACGCACTCACACAGTGGAAAAAGAAGTGATATGACTCAAGAAGTACAAGATGATTCTCGGTTGACAGTAGCAGAAAAAGTGATAAAGATGCAAAAGGAAGGGGAAATCGTTAGAAAAAAGACAAGGAGGAATAATACAGATGAAGATATGCTGAAACCAATCAGGAAATCTAGTTGGAAAATAATTGAATCAACGAAAGTGATGAAATATTATGGTGCAGAAAGCAAACTGAAGAAAAGAAAATTGGCAGAGATTGAAGATGATGATTACGGTATAGAAGAGATCCAGGAAGATGCAGCAAAAAGGATGAGACATGATGGACAAGATTTAATAAGTAAGGCTGGAACAAATTTGTCGGTAGAAAACCCCAACCAAAATAGATCGGTGGCTGCCAAGAGGCAAGCCAACCGGACGCAATGAAAATTATATGTTAGAACGTCCGTAGAATGGAGAATCCACGGCCAGAGCGAAGGCTTCGATTTTTACTGAAGCAATATAACCCCCAAATGGTCTTCTTCATGAAGACTAAAGTTAATAAAAGACATATGGAAAAAGTAGGAGGAGGTGTAGTTTTATGAATGGGTTTGATGTAGGAGCAGAAGGTATGCGTGGTGGGATCTATCTGGCATGGAAAGAAGAAATCTAGGCTCGTCTAAAAACTTTCTTAACGAGTTATATTGATGTGTTGATCAAAGAAGAAGGTGTTAGTAAAGAATGGAGATTCACAGGGTTTTATGGGTCACCTTATATACACAATAAAAATGCCTCATGGAATTTACTAAGAACTTTGGGCCAGGAACAAGATCATCCTTGGCTAGTGAGTGGGAATTTTAATGAAATAATATATTCTTTTAAAAAAGGGGAGGCCAGCTGAGGGAGGAGAAATGAATGGCAGCATTCTGTGAGGTTTTAGAAGAATGCCAACTCATAGATGTGGGCTATATGGGAGTATGGTATACATGGGAAAGAGGGAATCTACCGGAAACAAATATTAGAGAAAGACTGGATAGGGGTGTTGCAAATGAAAAATGGATGAAGCTCTTTCTAAGAGGCAATATACACCATTTAATGTCTTCACTTTCAAATCATTGCCTCCTTTTTATCAGCACAACTAATGGAAACAATTTCAAGGGGACCCTAAGATTTAAATTTGAGGCATGGTGGACCATGTAGGAATCGATTGAATAGGAGATTAAAAAATATATGAGTCATCAAACGAATATATTTTTGAAAAAAATGAAAGACTATAAATCGGTTTGACAAGATGGGAAAAATCAATAAAGAAGGTACAAGAAGGATTGAAGTACAAGCTCACAAAGGAGTTAAAAATTTTAATGCAGAAAGAAAGAGATGATGATACAATGGCATAGATAATTGATACGAGAAATGTATTGATAAAGATGAAATGTATTGGGAACAAAGAGCATGGGCTAATTGGCTTCAACTAGAGGATAAGAATACGACCTTTTTTCACAAATATGCCTCAATGTGGAAACGAACCAACACAATAAACAGGCTGGACACAGATGATGGAAAGGAGATTTTTGAGGAATCAGAAATAAATAAGACTGCTACAAAGTATTTCCAGAATCTGTTTTTGTCTAATCGAGTAGGAAATTTATCCCATCTTTTAACAGGCATTGATAATAGCATTTCTTTAGATATCAACATAGCTTTATTGGCAAAATATACGACAGAAGAGGTCTTCTTTGCAGTGAAAGGAATGGGACCTACTAAAGCATCAGGCTACGATGGCTTTTCGGCACTATTCTTTTAAAAATTCTGGCACATTGTGGGTAAAGATGTTGAAACTTTTTGCTTAGAAGTTTTAAATGACGGTAAAGATTTCAAATTTTTAAACCTAACTGAAATAGTGCTTATCCCAAAAATCTCCAATCCCATAAGGCTTGTTAATTTCAGACCCATTAGCCTATGCACAGTTATATACAAAATTGTACCCAAAACAATTGTTAATCATATTCAGGAATTTTTTGGAAGATGTATTGACAGTGCTCAAAGTGCATTCGTTCCGGGAAGGCTAATATCTGACAATGTGCTGATAGCCTATGAAATTCTACATAAGTTACGCCAAAAACGAATGGGGAAAAGAGATCCATGGCAGTGAAGCTAGACATGAGTAAAGCTTATGATAGAGTTGAGTGGGCATTTTTAAAAGAAGTAATGATTCATATGGGTTTTATAGAGGAATGGGTGTCACTAGTTTTGAGATGTATTTCTACAGTCTCTTATGTAGTGACCATCAATGGGAGGAGAGGCAATGTTTTTAAACCTACTAAAGGACTCCGACAAGGTGACCCACTTAGTCCGTTTCTTTTTCTGATTTTTAGTAAGAGACTTTCGTCCTTGATCAAGCTGGCAACAAAAGAGGGTTCGATAAAAGAAGTTAAGACTAGCAGAACAGGCTCGACGATTTCACATTTACGGTTCGCAGATGATTGTATTTTGTTTGGGGAAGCTACAAAGAGAGGAACAGAGATTTTAAAAGATATTTTGAGGGAATATGAGATTTGCTTCGACCAATGCGTGAATTTTAATAAATCCACGATTTTCTTTAGCTCTAATACAGCGGAAGGGGACAAAGAAAACATCTCGACTGAAATGGGAGTAAGGCGCTAGACAAATATAGAAAAATATTTAGGACTCCCTAATGTAGTAGGAAGACAAAAGAAGGAATCTTTTCAAAACCTTAAGGATAGGGTTAAGTAGAGGATTAAAAAATATAGTACACGACTTCTATTTCAAGGGAAAAAAAGAGGTTTTCATAAAATCTGTACTTGAAGCAATACCAACTTATGCTATGGCATGCTTTCTTTTACCAAAATCACTATGTGGGGAGTTTGAAAATATTTTTGCTAGATTCTGGTGGCAAAAAGGTAAATGAAGGAAAGGAATTCACTAGTGCCAATGGAAGGTTATGTGTAGCCCTAAAGAGGAGGGGGTATGGTTTTAGAAATATGGCTCAATTTAATATTTCCTTATTAGCTAAACAAGGATGGAGGATTATTAATAACCAGAATGCTCTCGTTACGCAAGTACTTAAAGCCAAATATTTTCCAAATGACCATTTTTTAAATTCCCGTTTAAGAAATTCTTGCTCTTATGTGTGGAAAAGCATTTGGGCAGCTAAAGCTATATTGACAAAAGGACTATGCTGGAGGGTTGGTATGGGTACTAATATATCCATTAATGATGATGCTTGGATTCCAGATGCAGTTAATTTTAGATTATCTACAGCCATCAATTCTATGCGTGACTTTAAAGTAAACGAGTTGATTAATAGCAATAATAGAATTTGGAAGAGGGATATGTTAAATAACACCTTCATAGAAGAAGACGCTACAAGAATCCAATCCCTTTGGCATGAACATGTCACGAGGACTTCCTCATCTGAGGGGTGAATTGTCGGGTGAATTCTCGGTCCGAAGTGCCTATAAACTATTACAGAGTTCTAATGAAAATCTTAGAGCTTACGCTTTACAAACCATCTACAGGAAATTTAAAAAAAAAACTTTGGAGCCTAAATCTACCAATAAAAATAAGATTACAATCTGGAGACTATCATGGAATTATTTGCTTACAAAGGTAAATATGCAGTACAGGAAGTTGGCAGCCAACACAAGCTGCCCCCGATGTGGAGAAAGAGCTAAAACAATGGATCATTTATTCCGAGAATGTCCTATTATAGTGGAAGTATGGACAACACTATCACTTCAGAATATTATAATGATTCAAAACATAGACTTCGTACAGTGGCTTACTTGGGTGTTTGAGTAGTTCACCCCTTGTCAATGTCGCCTTTTCTGTTGCGCACTTTGGGCCATATGGAGAGATCGAAATAAAAGAATACATGAGAAAAGAGTTAGTAATGGAAAGGAAATTGCAAACTTCATTAGTAACTACGTTACTGAACTTACTGATTTCGAAAAAAAATCAGTAAAAGTAATAGAAAACAGAAGATGGAGACACCCACCTTGTGAGTTCATCAAGATTAACTTCGACAGTGCATACAACGAGAGTCAAAATCGTTCGACTTCAGGTATTGTGGTTAGAGATGCGGAAGGAAAAGTTCTTTTATCCTGCTCAGAGATCCATAATGATATAACCTTTGCATTTGCAGCTGAAGCAATAGCCTGTTGGAAAGCAGTTCAAATAGGAGTCGAAAAGGGATGGCAGTCAATCATCTTCGAAAGAGATTCCCTCGCAATAATAAAGAAATGCAACACAAAGGGTCAAGATCGGTCACTGGTAGGGGCATATATCTATGATATCCAGCAGAAGATAAATGGTTCCAATAATATCAGATTCAAATATACACCGAGATCTGCAAATACTCTTGCACATCTTCTTGCAATAGAAACTCTAAAAAGAAAATAAGAGATATACCTGGAAATGGAGATCCCTGAGCATGCCGAAAAACAAAAAAAGTTCGATTGGGTGTGTGAACCAGACTAGGAAAGTTTCAAGAGATGAAGAAAGGAAGAGAGAAAGCTTCAAAACAAAAAAGGAAAATGAAATGTTTTTAGAAGAAAAGCTTTCTGAAGATTGAAATCGTCAACTAGGCAGTGAAATGATAGAAAGATAGGATGACAGATTTCAGCAAATTCTAATTGGGCACTGGTTCGGCACATTAAATGTCGTTCTAGATTATTCTATAGTAATATTTAGATATTTTGCTTAGTTTTTGGCCATATGAAATCTTCTGGGCCGTTTATTGAAAGTTTATTTATTTTATTTTGGGCCTTTTACAATATTGGGCCGCTTTCTTAGGTTAATAGATATGTACTATTATTCTTCGCAGTTTGTTTTATCTTATTAATACAAGCCCAATCTGAAAATAATTTCATATATATATAATAATTGATAGAAAAATTAGTTATGTTTAATTTAATAAAAATAATCAGTTAAGTAATTTCATTCTAATAAGGACTTTAATGTTAATGTTAGTGGTGATGGTAATATATTTTATTAATATTTTAATCTATTAGAAATTTCACTTTAATGATAACTTTAATTTTAATGCTAATAAATTTATTGATACTTTATTTTAATTAAAAAGGATTGAATAAGTAATTTTAAAAATTTTAACAATAAATATATCATAGTTTTAGAATGTATGTGCATGTATGGATGGATGGATTATAGAGATTTTAAATTGGCATAATACTCTTTTCGAAAGGTTAGTAGTTAACTTTAACTTAATAAAAGAATAAGAGTTAAATTGACGAAAAATATAAACGTTGATGTCTAAATTTGACATTTTAAATTAATCTCAAACTTCAAAGCAATATGATTGAGTTTCAAAGTATGATATCATATCAATTAGGTCATTGTCAATTTGAACCTTAAATAAATTGAAATATGACATGATCAAAATTTTATTGTGTTTAAAATCTTAAACTTTAAATCCGAAACTAGCCTTAAATCCTAAAACACATCGTATCTAAATTGACTTATAACGTCCAAGCTAACAAAATAATTTAATTGATATGGTATTAATATTTTGAGACTCAATAAAGAATTTTAAAGTTTGAGATGAATATAAAATTGAATCATAGTCTAGGGAGATATGTGCAATAAACCTATTTTTAAGTGGCCCGTTTATTGCCCTATAAACAAGGTATTAAAAGAGGAATTAGTTGGTTTTGTAATTTAATAATTAGGGCTTTGACAAAACAGAACAAAACGTGTATAGAT
Source organism: Gossypium hirsutum (assembly GCF_007990345.1). Taxonomy (NCBI): domain Eukaryota; kingdom Viridiplantae; phylum Streptophyta; class Magnoliopsida; order Malvales; family Malvaceae; genus Gossypium; species Gossypium hirsutum. The sequence goes on along the minus strand of NC_053443.1, from coordinate 30,204,221 downwards.
TCCCTGGAGGGGAGGTTTCCAAGGTCACCCACCTTGAGCTTTGGGCTCTGTCTCAGCATTTTTGAATCCTTTAAGCTTTAAACGCCATTAGGTAGGCTCACATTTTTATTTTCCTTTTGATAATTATAATAGTAGTATAATTTAAGAGTTAAAAAGATTTGCAGTAGGGGCAAGGGCAGGTTTTGAGTCAGGCTAATGGTTGAAATTGTGTTCATTCACATGGGGTTTTCACCTCAAAGTTAGGGACATTACTTACAGATTTTGAGTATTTCTTGGCTTATTGTTATTACACCTTTTCTTTTTATCTGCCACATGGATGCTGAAATAATGAGTGTCTTGGTAAGGTCTGGAAAAAAGAGGCTTCATTTTGAAGGATGTTCATTTCATGTGCTCATTTATGTTTTAATGGACATTGCTTACTAATATGATAAAAAAATTTCTCTTATCATTAACAAATTTCTTAATTTAAACTGACTTGATGGGTTCAAGTCATTAAAGCCTGGAGACATATCCCTGACACAAGCATTGGTTTAGGCTAACAAGCAAGCAAACAATGAAGTGAACATAATTTATTTTAAGAAAAAAAAAACCGAAATCTCCATTAAGGGATTCACATTTCACAATTAAGGTTGAATTCTAGATTGATCAGGTAAGGACAAGGAGCAGATGATGCATCTGTATGGACTTCTTGCTTTGATTTATAATTAAAGACAACTTCTTCCTCTCTTTTCTTATAGAACAAAAGATGAGACTAATCTTGTTAATCGTGTACCATAAATTGCTTTTTATGTTATACTATAATTTTGGCCATAGTCACCTGTTTTGAAGAATGAGAAATCCCAGGTTAAGAATCATGGGTGGAGAGAGGTAAAACAGAGTAATTGATGGGTGATTTTATTTTACCAATTGGGGATTTTCCTTGAAACAGTAGTTCATGAAAATTTGAAATCAAATTTGTTTCTTCTTTGAGAAAAGAGAAGTGTTAAAAGAAAAAAGAATCCAAGATGCTTGCTTGACTAGCCCAAAGGTTTGGCTCAAATTCCAAAAATAAACCAACCCAGTCTAGTAATCATTTTGAGGAAAACAATGCAAAAACACATGGTGCATCTGTTCATAAGTACTCTAACAAAACATATTCAAAAAGATTACAAGGAAAAAACAGAACCCCGAGGTGAAGGTAGTGATGGTGGTGTGGTGTGTGAGTTCCAAATGGTTTCTTTATCTACCCTTTTCTTGCTTGCCTGCAAAGGAAATATAGTTGTAGAAATAGTATTAGACTAATAGCACTAGAAGCTCAAGTAGACTGCGTTTTAGATAAGCAAAAAAAAAAAAAAGAGAGAGAGAGAGAGAGAGACCCAATGCAAAACTAAGAGAGGAGTGGTTTGGGATTTGAGGCAATATTGGCAATGCCAATGCCGAGGCAGTCCAAAAACTACAAGCAGCAGGCAATGCCAAGGCAATCTTTGACCACTCACCTTCACTATTATCGCCTTCTACTTCTATCACTCTTCTTTACACTTATACCTAATGCTGTTTTTGCAGCCAACAGTGAAGCTATTGCATTACTATCTTGGCTTCATAGCACCCCTTCACCTCCTTCACCACTCTCCAACTGGCATCCTTCAGACCCCAACCCCTGTACCTGGTCTTATATCACTTGTTCTTCTGAAAATTTCGTCATTGAAATCAATATCCAGTTTGTCCAGCTAGCTCTTCCCTTTCCTTCCAGTCTTTCATCCCTTCCTTCCCTTCAGAAGCTGGTCATTTCTGGTGCTAATCTCACTGGAACTATCCCACCTGATATTGGAGACTGCTTGCAACTAACTGTCATCGATGTCAGCGCAAACAGTCTCGTTGGTAGCATTCCTTCAAGTATTGGAAAGCTCCACAACCTGCAGGACTTGATTTTAAACTCCAACCAGCTCACTGGGGAGATCCCAGCAGCCATTGGTGAATGCAGCAGCCTTAAGAATCTCCTAATATTTGACAACTATTTAAGTGGGATCCTTCCAGTTGAACTTGGTAAACTGTCAAATCTTGAAGTTATACGTGCAGGTGGGAACAAGGACATTGCAGGAAGAATCCCAGAAGAGATTGGAGACTGCCAGAACCTGAAGGTGTTGGGCCTTGCTGATACTAAAATCTCTGGTTCAATTCCTGTTTCACTAGGTAAGCTAACCAAACTCCAAACTCTATCAGTATATACCACCATGCTTTCAGGTGAGGTTCCACCACACATAGGCAACTGTTCAGAGCTTGTGGACTTATATTTGTATGAGAACGATCTCTTCGGGTCACTTCCACCGGAGTTGGGTAAGCTCCAGAAGCTGGAGAAGTTGTTGCTGTGGCAGAACAACTTTGAAGGGAGTATTCCTGAGGAAATAGGGAACTGCAAAAGCTTGATGACCATTGATCTGTCCTTAAATTATTTTTCTGGTAGCATACCCCACTCATTTGGCAACCTCTCTAATCTTCAAGAGCTCATGCTTAGTAACAACAATATCACTGGCACTATACCACCAATTCTATCTAATGCCACAAGCCTAGTACAGTTACAGCTTGATACTAATCAGATATCAGGCTCTATTCCGGTAGAGCTTGGGACATTAACAAAGCTCACGGTCTTCTTTGCGTGGCAAAACAAACTTGAAGGAAGCATTCCAGCAGCATTAGCTAGTTGGAGGAGCCTCGAGGCTCTAGACTTGTCACATAATGCACTCACTGGTAGCTTACCCTCCGGTTTATTTCAGCTTCAAAATCTAACAAAGCTTCTCTTAATTTCTAATGACATTTCGGGCACAATCCCTCCGGAGATTGGCAATTGCAGTTCCCTTATTAGAGTCCGGCTTGTTAATAACAGAATCAGCGGAACGATCCCAAAAGAGATTGGGCTCCTAGACAACCTTAGCTTCCTTGACCTGTCTGAAAACCATCTTGGTGGCTCAGTGCCAGATGAGATAGGTAACTGCACTCAGTTGCAAATGTTGAACCTTAGCAACAACACCATTGAAGGTTCTTTTCCTAGCTCTTTATCTTCTCTTACGAGACTTCAGGTATTGGATGTTTCTGTTAATAAGTTTAAGGGACAAATTCCAGAGAGTTTTGGCCAACTAACTTCACTCAATAGACTTATACTTAGCAGAAACTATCTTTCTGGAGCAATCCCTTCCTCTCTTGGTCATTGTTTAAATCTTCAATTGCTTGACCTTAGCAGCAATGCACTATCTGGCACGATACCAGAGGAACTGTTCGACATCCAAGCTCTAGATATTGCTCTAAATCTAAGTTGGAATGCACTATCTGGGGTGATCCCACCTCAAGTTTCTGCACTGAACAAGTTATCAATATTGGACCTTTCACACAACAAGCTTGAAGGTGACTTGGTAGCAATTTCTGGGCTTGACAACCTTGTTTCTCTGAACATCTCCTACAACAATTTCACCGGCTACCTCCCGGACAGTAAGTTGTTCCGACAGTTATCTGCAGCAGAAATGGCTGGAAACCAAGGGCTGTGTTCTAAGGGACACGATTCATGTTTCCTTAGCAGTGCTTCAGCAACTGGTATGCAAAGTGATAGTGGTTTCAGACGATCACAAAAACTTAAAATAGCTATTGCACTGCTTACTACCTTGGCCATTGCATTAGCAATCTTTGGGGCTTTTGCAGTCTTTAGAGCTAGAAAGATGATAGGAGATGATAATGATTCTGAGATGGGAGGGGATTCATGGCCTTGGCAGTTCACTCCATTCCAGAAGTTGAATTTCTCAGTTGATCAAGTTTTGAAATGTTTGGTAGAAGGTAATGTTATCGGAAAGGGTTGTTCAGGGATTGTTTACCGTGCAGAACTAGAAAATGGGGAAACCATTGCTGTAAAGAAGCTTTGGCCAACTACAATGGCAGCTGGATATGATTGTCATAGTGATAAAGTTGGTATAGGCGGAGTTCGTGATTCCTTTTCTGCTGAGGTAAAAACTCTCGGTTCTATCCGCCACAAAAACATAGTCAGGTTCTTAGGTTGCTGTTGGAACAGAAGCACTAGATTGCTTATGTATGATTACATGGAAAATGGAAGCTTGGGAAGTCTTCTTCATGAGCGCAATGGCAGCTGCTTGGAATGGGATCTTAGATATCGAATCATCTTGGGAGCAGCTCAAGGTTTGGCTTACCTACACCATGACTGCGTCCCTCCCATTGTTCACAGAGATATCAAGGCCAACAACATCCTCATTGGTCCCCAGTTTGAATCCTACATTGCTGATTTTGGACTTGCCAAGCTTGTCGACAATGGAGATTTCGCTAGGTCTTCTAGCACAGTTGCCGGATCCTATGGTTACATTGCTCCAGGTTAGTTCAAAATCCTTGCATATCAGAATTATCAGCTTGCATATAAAACTGCATTTCTATTTTCTCAAGAATATGCAATAACTGTCAAAGGACATAAAAATGCAATATTGCCATCGCATTCTTGTATACTGCTGAATATGTGATGATTAAATGAAAATGGCAACTCTCATATGGTTTAATGTCATTGCAGAGTATGGCTATATGATGAAAATAACAGAGAAAAGTGATGTGTATAGCTACGGAGTTGTTGTGTTAGAAGTCCTAACAGGAAAACAACCAATCGATCCAACCATACCAGATGGACTCCACATTGTAGATTGGGTCAGGCAGAAAAGAGGAGGGGTTGGAGTGTTAGATCCGAGCTTACAAGCTAGGCCGGAATCCGAGATCGAGGAAATGTTGCAGACCATAGGGGTGGCATTGCTATGTGTAAACCCTTCCCCTGATGACAGACCTACCATGAAAGACGTAGCTGCAATGCTGAAGGAAATAAAGCAGGAGAGGGAAGAGTGTATGAAACTGAGCATGGTTCCAGACGGCTCTTTGGACTCGGATCATAATCACCAAGGGAACAGCAACTCTCCATCATCAATGATCCAAAACTCATATCCCCAGAGCAGCAGCACCAGCTTTTCTGCATCTTCATTGCTATACTCATCTACTTCCAATGCTAAGCTAGCTTTCAAGTAGTTTAGTAATATTCAGCAGGCAGTTAAGCTATAGAAAGTTCAGGTGAGGGCACCTCTAGTTGAGCTGCAAAACTTTATTTAGTATTTATTTATTTATTTTCCTCTTGTGGTTGAAAACTGTGGTTAATTTCAATATGTAAAATTTGGAAATAAGTAACTGAAAAGTAGCAAAAGAATGATATGTTTTCAAGATGAAACAAGAGATTGAATGAAGGATTACCTGACAGCAACCTCAACCACTATTTTCATGCACTTCTCTCGACTGATATAAAACAGAACAGAACATAATCAAAATGATGTAAGAACCCACAAGTATGACAAAAATGCTACTTCACAACCTGAATAAAGAAAAACTCACATATGCTATATGTTTTAATCAATAAATATTACCAAGACTTCCTACCCGATTTGATGTCCATGTCCTAAGGGAAAGTAAATGGCTAATCTCTCGTATAGGTGTCACAAGCCGCAAATAAAAGCTAGTGACAAATGCAAACAAAACATCACATGGAGGTCAATTGATTAAATGAGGCTCATTTGACCTAGATGAACTGACCTGATTTGTGGAATACATTAAGAAGCCTATTTACTTGAAGCTTTAGTAGTCCAGTGAAGCACTCCAGTAAAACTAAAGTTACAATTGTGAACATTTGTAACCCTATAGTATTTAAATCTCTTAGTACTCTCATCTTATAGATAGGCTTAAATTTTCAATCGTTGATGTATTTTAAACTAAACATTGGATCATGGGGAGGTCAACTATAAATAAAGCCCTTTTTATCATTTGTAATCATTCAGTTGTAATTCTTTAAAGTAATAGACACACTTTAAGAGCATTCAACATTTGGTGTGCATTTGTTCTATTGTGACTTTTTTGTTCTTTTTTTCTTTTTCGCTTGAGAGTTTGCTTCCACTTTATTTTGATGCCTTAGTGAATTTCCTTTCTGAATTCTCACTTTCTAGAGGAAGGCCGACTTAGGAGGATTTGAAGCAAATGAATCACCTAAGGTCGCACGATTTCCCAAACTAAAGTTCTAGCCCAGTGACAATTGGTATCAAGAGCCAGTGTTCGGTAAGGCACTGGTTGAGATGACGAAAGGAGTAGACGAGCAGGTTGAGCCTAAGGAGACCCGTGGAAAGGGGTAGAAGAGCTAGCAAATCAAGGGATATGCTATCAACTTTGGAAGGTAGGGTTGCCAAACTCGAGGGTTCCATGGGTGATGTGAGGGATGTTGGATTTGGTGACCTTAGTGTAGTATTTTCATCTAAGTACACTTGTAATTTTTCGAATAGATTGGTTAATAAAATTATTCATGAATTACATTAATACTTTCTATATTTTTCTCATATGAGTTTTGCACGCAAAGCAAAATGGAAGCGAATGTTGCTCACTGATTGTCTAATGTTTAACAAAATATTAAGTGGTATTACATGGTAGGATCATAATACAGAAAGACAACTTATATTAGTAGACGAACCTAAACATGTCCTTAGCCTAATCGAAAATGAGAAAACCGATTGAGAGACTAATATGCTGTCTATTAGTTTATTTGACATTCTTACCCTCGTGCGATAGGGTTAAATTATATGTGACATAGTAAAGGAACTCACTAAGTTCATTTGAACTTACAGTAGTGTGGTTGATGTTCGAAGGATTTGCAAGGTTGATCAAGGACTCGGAGGAGGGATCAAGCCAAATGGAGTGGAGAACGGGGATCGCTGATGGATCAAGGTTGATTAAGTGGCTTAAGGCTTTGGCTGTAAGAATTATTATTTGTTTTATTTTTAGACTATTTTATAGCAATTAAGTTAGAAAAAAATAAATATACGTGAACCCGATCCATTTGTGTCGCTCCATACTCAGATCTAGAAGACGGGTCGAGTTGGAGTGTTACATAATATAGAAATTAATTACTACTACTTAGACTTACTATTGTAAAAAGGTCTTCATAGATTTGTTCCATCATCTCTTGGGTATGATCCTCAAAATACTTCCAAGTGTTCCATTATAACTAAACTATATTACAATTTGACTCGTGCACTTGCAGACACCACTTTTCTAATCTTATATATATTTTTAGTGTGTTATCTTACAATAAATGATAACTCATTTATAAGCAGTCAACCGTCCACCCTATTTCTACTCTAAGTAGGAAGTTGTTTTTCTAGTTAAAATAAACATCTACAATTCAATAAGGGTTCTACATTCTCTTCCTATAAATAGATGACACCAGTAGAGCTATTTAAACAAATTTGAGAGATTGTTACTCTGCCAAAAAAATAGAGAGAATACATTCTCAACTATTAAATATATTTTTCCAAAATAACAATTCTATTGGTTTCTATTAAAGAAGAGAGAATTTTTGTTTTTCACCCCAAAAGGACAATAAAACTCTTTTTAGTTTTGTGTTTTGATTCAATTGGTTTAGCCCACACTCGAAGCAATTTGTGGTACGAGAATAGCAGAGAAGATCATTTGGTTGAAAGTCAGAAAACATTAAGGATTCGTTTATCTGAAAACATAAGTATCATTTCTGTCGAAGGTTTATTGCTATAAATATCTCAAATTAGGTTAGTTTTTAAAATTTTAATTTTCTGTTGTGCAAGAAAATCATTTTCAAATCAAATTTTTTTCCAACAAGAGGGACCCTTGAGCCAATCAAGGGACTCACCGTAGAATTGGACTCGAGAAAAGATCAATTCTAGGAACAGGTGTTGGGTTCCATCCACGTTAGTGTGGGAGAGATGCAATAGGCTTTCAAGGCCATTCATGAGAAACTAACTAAGAGGAATGATGCTCTCAAAGTTATGATGATGGCTTTGAAGGAGGAAACTAAGGCAACAATGATGAATTTGAACACGAAAATTGCGGAGCTCAAACTAAAGCTTTTTGTTGTTGAAAAACATACGGCTTGAAAACGATTTTCTTGCACAGCGGAAAATTAAACTTTTTAAAATTGACTCAGTTTGTAATATTTATAGCAATAAATCCTAACCAAATTCGTACCTGTGTTTTTAACTTAGCGAATGTTTGTTGTTCCCTGCTTTCAACCAAATGATCTTCTCTGCTATTCTCATACCACGAACTACTTCAAGTGTGGCTCAAACTAATTAAATCGAAACACGGAACTAGAAAAATTTCCTTCTTTTATGTAGGGTGAAAATGAAAATTATCTTTTCTTTAATAGAAACCAATAGAATTGTTATTCTAGAAAAATATATTTAATAGTTGAGAATAAATTCTCTTTATTTTTCGGTAGAGTAACTCTCTCCAAATTCTATTTTATGTCCTACCAGTGCCATTTATTTATAAGAAGAGAAGGTAAATTTTTTTTGAGTTGTAGTGGTTTATTTCAAATAGAAAAAAAACCTTCCTACTTAGAGTAAAAGTGGGGTGGACTGCACACCCTAATATTCCTACTAGGGTTGTCGTCCCCTTCATGTTATATAAGGGGTTTTGGGCCTCTCTCACATCGGGTCCAATTACGAGTACTTCTTGGGCCTTTTGACCCAGTACTCTGTAATATGATCTAACCTAATACGATTTTTCTATTTCCCAAAATAAACTTTAGTATTCTATATTAAACAATCTTTTTCATCCCTATTTTACCCCCAGTAAAATTTTAACGATTTTACCCTAGTAATATTTTGATGATTTTACCCCTGTTAAAATTTTGAGGAAATATGTTTAATATTTCACAACTCAACATGTTCATTGGGGCCGAATGGTTTATTTTACTTTTGGGCTTCAAAACAGCTTAAAAATATAAGCTAATTCTTCCAATCATTTTTAAGTAATCCATATATAATTGGAAATGAATCATTTCCATTTTGGAAACCTACATTCATTTCCAAATGATTCCATTTTTGCATTTCGGAGAAAACCATAATCATTCCTAAATGTTTCTCATGTCTCTTTTCCTATTCATTCTGTTCATTTCTATCCAAACACACAATTCATTTGTGGTTTTAGTGAGCTAGCGGAGGGACCGATTGGACATATGTAATTATGGCTCAAATGATTTATAATTAAATTCAGCTTTTCTCCTATTAATTATAAACTCATTTAGTCACAAAATTATTCCACTGTAATATTGTCACTGAGCTCTCCCTAACAACATACCATTACGAAAGCAACTACCTAGTGCTTGTCCAATGACATTGTCATAAGTGTATTACCTTCATAGGATATCATTGATCTCTTTTGGATAATATCCGTTCGCCCAATATGATCCTATTTTATCTCATGGTAACCATTACATGTTCCTTTATGAAAAGTTAATTACTATCGAATAGTAATTAATTCATTCATCATAAAGACAAAAGACCCATGGTCATGTTTACTTTTTATTAACCATGTAATGCCAATGAGAGGATATCATTTACCCATGGTCGTTTCCAATGATGTTGCCTTATTTTTTACCAACACAAAATCTACATTACGAGCCACTTGGTGCCGAACCCAAGTCAAGCCCAAATCAAATTTTAGGGTATTATTATCTTAAGCCTTCTCACTTCCATGTCGTGTGAGGCTTTGGACACTAGAGCTTTGTCTTTAGTTTCAAATGAGAACTGAACGTACTCGTCGATTTATTTGGTTGGCACCTCTTTGGTTTTGGCTAGAAAGTGTATCAACTCGTCTACACTTTCATTCAGAATCTGGTTAAGCTCTATGTTAGTGGTTAGATCTACTTCTACATCTACATCTACGAAAAATTTAATTGGATCAGAGACTTCTTCAGCGATATTCAATTCTTTCTCGTCTTCGATTCCAAACTATTGCTAACTTTCATAATCTACTTTCAGATGGTCAATAGTGATACCGTAGGTCTCATAAGCAAAGTTAGGGGCATCCTGTACTACTTCTTCCAATGGGGTCTCTACTTCTGCTTGCCTTCGAAGTAATTCCTCTAACTGGTCCACCCTTTTTTGAATGTTAGTTTGGAGTGCATCCGAATCAAAAGGGAATGTGGATGAATATTCTCCACACCTTCGATCATGACTCTGCTAGTTCGTTGAAACTTTATTTGTCTGATATGATCTTTGATTTCTCTTATGTTGCTCATACAAATATCAATATACATTGTCATCCATAATTAACTCTAATTCTTGCTGAACTTAATGTCTAGGCATACTGGATCCTCAGTCATAACTCCATTGGTTCGTCGAAGCTCCATTCATCAAACTTGATGCTTCGTTAATGTTCCCATCAATTGATTTTGTACAATCTAGTTTTCGATGGTTAATCGCACTACAAGGGTCTTCGTGATCGAAGTTAGGAACAGCATGCACAACCTCATCTAATGAGGTTTGTTGCAGCTCCACCATGATCAATCTTTGGTTCTCTTTGACCTCCCACTCTTCGTAAAATCCTTCCTCGTATACTTCGTTGTCGTACCACGCAAACATCTTGCGTTCCTCATCCCAACTATTATCATCGTCAAATTCATCATCAATTGCACCCATGATTAAATTAAATAGTCGACAAGGTAACTAAAAATATTTAAATAAATAAAAATAATTAAAAATTGAGACACTATATAACTTGTTTATCTTTCGACTAGTCTTATTTTACAAGGAAATTAAATTAATAATAATTTTCACCATCGCAATCACCGGCAACGGTGCCAACAACTTAACTGCCGCCAGACATGCGAGCTTTTGGACTGGAAATACAACAAAAAATAAATATATAATTAAAAAACGATGTGTGCAAGTATATGAGTCAAATTTTAATATAGTTTGTTTACAACAGAACACTTGGAAAGTATTCCGAGGATCGTACCTAAGGGTTTGCAGATTGGAGAAATTTATTATTAAATTAATTACCGAAAATAAGTAGTAATCTAATCGAGTTCTGAATTAGTAGGGTGAATCCAAAATAAATTATTTATTAAACTAATTAAATTAATTAACCTAAATTAAGCTAATGGAATTTCCTATTCCTAATGTTAGCAATGCGAGCTCTCGACCTATAATCTTTTAAATTCCTAACTATCAACTAAGTCATTAATTACCCTTAACTAAGTTGTTTACCACCCTTAGCTACGAATACACTCTTGATCTAATCTTCATTAAGGATTACCACCTAAGTCACCCTCTTGTTCTCTTCCTAGGTATACAGATACCTTCTCAGTCTCACCGCTTGGCACAAGTTATACTCGATAGACTACCCCTTTAGATCTCACCTGTCTTGATATTCTATTAGGGGTATCACTCCCTAATATACTAATTACTCTTGAATAAACTCTCAATTTTAGGTGAATGATTACTTAATTAATAAATCAGATCCATAAGTAAAATATGTCAGATATAAAATACACATAACTTATTCTAATATTCATATAAACATCAGCTAATTAGGCTAACGAAAATATAAATAAAATAACAAGGAAAACATGAGAAGATTCTTGAATAAATATAGGCGCGACTCCGGAGCAATCTCCGCTCGCAAACGTCTTCAGATTGGAGCAAGAAAAATCCCGACTATACAAACATAAAATAAAACTACAAAGAAAACAAAACAAACTGTTTAGGTCTAAAATGTCTAACTATAAAAAAAACCTCTAATGAAGTTATAATAGTGTTTATGTAGGCATAATTAGGGCAAACACTAGGGTAAAATATTCCTAAAATACCCTTGATACTAATAAAGTAGTATCTAATAAAGTGTATCTTTAAAATCAGCTCACGTGATGTAACGCCCCAAAATTTCTAATTTTGTTATTGTGAAAATATGACACAAATATCTATCAGCTTTAGTGGTTATGTGTTCTGGGAATGTTTGGGAGGTCCCAAGTTCAAGCCTTCACTTGGGCAAATTTTGGTATTTTGAATGAATTAGGTCTTACTCTTGTTCAGTAGGCTTTTATTTGATTGTTGGGTAAATTACATCAGAATGGGCCTATCACTCCCTAGTACAGCTCCGGTGTCTATCGCTCTCTATCGAATGGCACCGAAGGAGCTTACGGAGCTCAAGGCTCAAATTCAGGAGTTATTGGATCGTGGGTTCATCCGCCCTAGTTTGTCCCCATGGGGAGCATCGGTACTGTTTGTTAAGAAAAAGGATAGATCCATGAGGATGTGTATCGACTACCAACAACTAAATAAGCTGACTATTAAGAGTAAGTTTCCACTTCCAAGGATTGATGATTTCTTTGACTAGTTCCGAGGGGCGTCTGTGTTCTCCAAAATTGACTTGCGTTCTAGGCATCATCAGTTGAGGGTTAAGGAGACTGATGTGCATAAGAAGGCATTTAGGACTCATTATGGTCACTACGAGTTCCTAGTGATGCCATTTGGACTGACTAATGCACCGGCAGCTTTCATGGATATGATGAACTGAGTGTTTCAGCCCTACCTGGATCGGTTTATAGTGGTGTTGATCGATGACATATTGGTTTATTCGAGGACTGAGGATGAGCATGACGAGCACCTTAGGATTGTTCTTTAGATTTTGAGAGAAAAACAACTTTATGCTAAGTTCAGCAAGTGCGAGTTCTAGTTACGTGAAGTACCATTTCTGGGTAATGTAGTGTCTACTGAGGGGATTCGAGTCGATCCTCAAAAAATTGAGGCTATATTGTACTAGAAGTAGCCTAAGAATGTGTCTGAGATCCGTAACTTTTTGGGGCTGGAAGGTTATTACCGACGGTTTGTGGAAGGATTTTCACTAATCGCAGCACCCTTGACTAAGTTGTTACGTAAAGGTGTACCGTTTAACTGGACTAATGCGTAGCAAGAGAGCTTTGAGAAGCTTAAGATTGTATTGACTGAGGCTCCTGTTTTAGTACAACTTGAACTTGGAAAGGATTTCACGGTTTATAGTGATGCATCACATGTCAATTTGGGATATGTGTTGATGCAGGATGGTAAGGTGGTTGCATATGTGTCTCATCAGCTTAAGACACACGAGGCGAACTATCTAACGCGTGATTTAGAGTTGGTCACCGTAGTCTTTACATTAAAAATATCGAGGCATTATCTGTACGATGAGAAGTGTATTATCTACACTGATCATAAGAGCCTCAAGTATCTCCTCACTTAGAAGGAGTTAAATCTTAGGCAGCGTAGATGGGTTGAGCTGCTTAAGGATTGTGATTATACCATTGAGTACCATCACAGCAAGGCCAATGTGGTGGCCGATGCGTTGAGCTGTAGGGCTATGACTGATCTGAGAGTGATGTTTGCTCGACTTAGCCTATTCGACAATGGAAGTCTGTTGGCAGAACTTCAGGTCAAACCGACATGGATTGAACAGATTTAAGGTGAACAGTTGAGGGATAAGTCTCTCAGGTTGCGTTTTCGTCATTTTGAGAATGGTGGCACTACTGATTTTGGGATAAACAGTGATGGGGTACTTTGTTTCCACGGTCGAATTTTTGTACCGAATAATGAGGACTTAAAGCAGTCGATTCTGAGAGAGGTGCATGGTAGCCACTATACTATGCATCTCAATGGGAACAAGATGTATTGAGATCTTCAAGAATTGTACTGGTGGGTAGGGTTGAAGCGTGAGGTTACCGACTTCATTGCTCATTGTTTGACTTGTCAACAGGTTAAGGGCGAGCATTAATTACCTTCGGGTTTGCTGCAGCCAGTTCAGATACCGTTATGGAAATGGGAGCGAGTAACGATGGACTTCGTTAGTGGGTTGCCTCTAACACCCACTAAGAAGGATTCTGTCTGGGTCATCATGGATCGATCAACCAAGTCTGCTCACTTCATCCCGGTAAGGACAGAATTTTCTCTTCGAAAATTAGCTAAGCTCTATATATCAGAAATAGTGAGACTGCATGGGGTACCTGTCTCGGTTCTGGAAGAAGCTTTATGAGGCTCTGTGTTTAAGATTAGACTTTAGTATTACTTTCCATCCTTAGACAGATGGTCAGTCAAAGAGGGTGATTCAGATTTTGGAGGACATGTTGAGGAGCTGTGTTATTGATTTTTAAGGCAGTTACGAGGAGTACTTGCCCTTAGCGGAGTTTGCCTATAATAATAGCTTACAGTCAGCATCCAGATGGCACCTTATGAGGCACTGTGCGGTCGTAAGTTTCGCACTTATTTATGTTGGACTGAGTTGGACGAGCGACTCTTGAGTTTGTCTCTAAGACAGAGGATAAGGTTAGATTGATTCGGGATCATTTGAAAGTGGCTTCTGATAGGCAGAAATTGTATACAGATTTGAAGAGGCGTGAGATCGAGTATTCTATGGGGGACTTAGTTTTTCTTAGGATTTTGCAATGGAAAAAGGTTTTGAGGTTCGGTCGTAAGGGCAATCTAAGCCCTCGATTTATTGGACCTTACCGCATTCTCAGTATTCATGATGTTTTTCACGTCTCGATGTTGAAGTGCTACCGCTCTGATCCCACGCATGTTTTTTCTATTGAGGAGATTGAGGTTAGGCCAAACTTGACCTTCGAGGAGGAGTCGGTTCAGATTCTGAAGCGTGATGTAAAGGTCATTCGGAAAAAGTCTATTCCCTTAATGAAGGTTCTATAGCATAATCATAGCACTGAGGCCACGTGGGAGCCTGAGGATGCGATGCGTAAGCAATATCCTCATTTATTCTGATTTCATTATTGTGAAATGATGACACAAATATTTGTCAGCTTTAATGGTTATGTGTTCTAGGAGTGTTTGGGAGGTCCCAAGTTCAAGCCTTTACCTGGGCACATTTTGATATTTTGAATGAATTAGGCCTTACTCTTGTTCAGTAGGCTTTTATTTGATTGTTGGGTAAATTACATCAGAATGAGCCTACTGGTCTGGTGGTTAAATGGTGTATTGTTATGGTGGAGGTCTTGTGTTCGAATCCCTATGCAGGCAAGGGTATTACTTTTTTTGCTCAGATTTTGGGATAGAGTTGTGTAATAGGGGGATTCTGAGTAGTGGATGTGTAGTGGGAATTAGGGGAGACAATTAAGGATTTTGGGGGTTATCGGGGTTTTATTTTGTTTTTTCCCATAACCAAATTTTGACTCTCTTTTCCAAAAAAAATTCTGCCGTCTATTCTTCTCCCTCTTCTCTTGCCGAAATTCTCTGAGTTTTTCCATCTTTCTCTTCTTTTTCTTCTTCTTGATTTTTCCCTAATCCATTTATTTTGCTTCGTTTTCACATGCGGTTAGTGCTCGCTTAGTTTCGGTAAGTGTTTCTCTTCGTTTCTGTCATGAATCTCTTAACGACTAAAGTGGTAATTTTTTTCGCTACGATTTGGGCGTAGGGGGAGGCTTGGACTGGTGAATTCAGTGTTCTCGTCTTAACAATTGTTAAACGGAGGGTTATCATTGGTGGTAAGCTGGGTTTCTGTTCATTCTTGGTGGTCAATTCGCTTGTAAATTGTTAAATTAATGTTGAGTGTCTTGATTATAGACTTTGGAGTGCTCGAGGATTGTTTTAGCATCAAACAAAACTAGGTGTGTAGCCGAAACACAAGAAAAATGGATTCGGCGAAAAGCTGAAATTGCTTGCTATTTGGACAACAGCAATAGGTTAACTTTGAAAAATCTCCATAAATTTTGGGAATCGAATTAGAGGATGAACAAAACATGGAATTAAATCTTATTGAGTATAGTTTCTCATAGAAGAAACGGTGTAAGTAATGGAATTGTAAATCGTGAGTGTGAGACAAGGTCAAATTGAATTCGGGTTCCCCTTTTCTGACTTTGGAAAATCATAAAAAATTGGAGAAAAATAATTAGGGGTTAAAATTTATATGTTTAAATTATTAATGAGTCTATTTTCAATAAAAACAAATGGAAACATCGTCCAAATTTTTTACTAACAGATAATTAAATTTTAGCAAAGAAGGGACGAAGTTGTAAGACAGCAGAGCAGGGGTAAGTTTGAAGATTTTACTCTACTTATTGGATAAACCAAAAATTCTGAAAATTTTATGGTAGGAATATATTTGAGTCTAGTTTCAAAGACATCAAGCAGATCTTAATTCAGAATTCTGTATCTCAAGATATAAATAATTTAGTAACAGTGACTCAAGTAGACAACTTTGAAGGAACATATAAGTAAATAGTGAAAATATATATGAATAATTAACTAGCACGGGTTACATTAAAAATGGATTACGTGGCCAAGGCTAATTTGGGCCGAGTGGGCCACATTGGCGTGTGAGCCCATTTTTTTGAAAAGTTTTGTAAGGTCGCACGGGTCGCCCAAGTCGACTGTGGACCTACTGTAGGGTCGGTAAGCTTTACTTAGACCCCTATATGTGTGATCTGTCTGTCTGATTTCTATTATGTACTATTAATTGTATAATGGCATGACATATTTTTTATGTTGCATTATATAAATGTGGGTTGATGATATTAGGAGGAAGTGTCTGAAAGGCTATTAAGCCTGTTATCTGGCAGCTCAGCTGCAACCTTCTCATTATGTGTCGCATTTCGGTACAACATGGTGTGTAGGGATGGGTGGGTTGATTTAATCCCCACATTGTGTGTAGGGTTGGACAGAGATGGTGTGTAGAGGCTAGTGGGTAGGATTCTGATTTACTGTATCTATATTCTGTATCTGATATGGGCCAAGGCCTCAATGTATTTATGAGACTATATCTAAATGGGCTAAGGCACAAACTGATTCTGTGATGGGCACGGGCCACAGACTGTATCTAATTGAATTCTGTTGATTATCTGTATGCATGTTTTCTGTGGGGATTACACACTGAGTTTGCAAAAACTCACTCGTTCTTTGTTTAATATGTACATGTAATCCCCAGACTTGACGGGTCAGTGCAAAGGAGGACTCTACGGTGGCCACACGTAAATTTTAGACTGTTTTCCGTTAATGCCTAGAATTTATTACTTATTTGGGGTTTTTGATGTATCTTCTAGACTATGGACTGGTTGACTTTAAATTTGGGACTTTATACTATTTTTTATGGATTTTTTTTAAAACTGCAACTCCACAAAACACAGGTTTTTTTTTTCTTCTAAAAACTAAGGTTTTTCATAAATAGAAACGATTTTCCCTAAATTAATTAGTTACAAAAGCTTCCGCTAAGAGATAAGTTTTAAAGCAAATCAACTGGTTTTTTTTACTTAAATAAAAGCTAACTTACTGTAATGGTTTTTAAACTCGACAATCTTGTCTTCAAATCCCTTTCCATGTGACATCGCCAGATTTGGCCATAACGTCTAGGCTGGGTTTGGGGTGTTACACGTGACCCACTTACATCATGACGTCACGACGCCAAGGTCACAACATTGCGACGTCAACCTTGGTTTTAGCCTTGATGCTTCGAAGTTTAGTGCCACAATGCTAGATGTTGATGTCATGACATGGTCGTCGTTTCTTGCATACTTAAGCCCAAATTGATGCCCTACACACTTAAATACTCCATTAGTCATTCTTGAGGCCTGAGTTGGCATTACGGGTTGTCAAAATACTAAAAATTGTGTAAAAATGCTTACTTTATCGAAATTAAACCTAAGCAAATAAAAACCAAAAAATGAAATAAAAACATATAATAACACTAGAAAACAAGCTCTTTAAGTGCCGGATAGACCTTAATTTGCCATAAAGAATTGTGGCAGATCAGTTCACATTCATTTCTTCGATTTTTCTTTTTAAAGAAAAATTGTGGAGAACCAAAATTGATGATTTGATGAATAAATAAATACAAATATTATGAAATTGTCATAGCATGTCATGCATATATGAGATAAGCATGCCATATAGTTTAGGAAAGAATGCCACATGTACTTATCATGCATATATTAATCATTCATGATTGAAATAGCAAATTAAAAACTTTTCATTGTTTTAAAATATTGAGTGACAGAATGATGGCGAAACATTACATGATTATTAGTACGTATAAATGCTTAAGGAATTAGGATCATGTACTAATTGGATGGAAACCCATGTTTTTACTAGTTGATCATGATCACCCTACGGTGGCTTGATTTAATGGGTGTGGGAATTATCGTTGCAACAACTTACAAATGTTTTTCATGGTTTAATGTAAGACGCATGCATCATCTTAATGCATGTCGTAATGTTGCAAAACTTTATCAAACATTTGCTTGTACAAAGATATTAATAGATGAATATTTTATTTTCAGTTCGAAAATGACACCTACTCCCTTATTGAACATAGTTACTGAAAACAAATTGAACGGAAATAACTATAAGGAATGGAAAAGGAATCTGATAATTGTCTTAAGTTGTGAAAAACTTAAAACATTTCTTGATACTAAGTGCCCTCTGGCCACTCAAGCTGAAGCTAGAAAACACTGGGAAAAGTCTGATGAGATAGTTCATTGCTATATGCTAACAAGCATGACCAACACTTAATATAAGCAACTAGAAAGCTATAAGACTGCTAAAGTGATTCTAGATAAGCTAGAAGATATGTTTGGAGGCCAAGCTGCCACAACTAGCTTGATAAATGCCTAGCAAAAGTCTGACACTCCGGTCAAAGACCATATGATCACTCTTATGGGATGCTTTTTTGAGGTCACGACAATGAGGTCAATTTTGACTAGAACACCTAAATAGAGATCGTGTTCAAAAGCTTGTTCAAGAATTTTTCTTGTTTTTGGGCTGCTTATAACCTTCGGAACAAGAATTTGATGCTTACACAACTCATGAAGGAACTATAGTCCTATGAGTTGGTGTTCAAAGGCGATCAGCCAGTCCGAAGAGCAGAAGCAAATATAGTCATCGCTTCTTCCTCAAAAAGGAAGGGAGAGTGCGTTGAGAAAGGAAAGTTTAAGGTCTCTAGGCCACCACAAGTTGAAAGGAAGAGAACTAGGAAGCCTAAAGACTTATCTAAGTCCAAATGTCTAACACGCTCACCCGTCTCCGTCACTGGATTAAGGTTATGGGATGCTATAGCCAACAACAGAATAGAATCATGCTATTTCAATTCAAAAATCATTAAAATATTTATTAATCATCAAACTTTCAGTTAAACATTTTGTTCATGCAAGACCGGGATTAAATCAAGCTTTTGAAAGCTCTAAAACAATTCAAAACTAAGTAGGGACTAATTTGAAAATTTTCAAAAAAAGACGGTAAAAATGAAAAATAGGTGTCACACGGTCGTGTGACAAGCTAAGGCTGTGTGGAGCTGAACCACACTGTCGTGTACTCCAATAGTGTACAAGGTTGATGCCGTGTAATATAAGGTCACACGGCTGTGTCTCCAGGTCGTGTAACCAACTATACCCGTGTAGACTAGAGTCATACGGTCGTGTATCCAGACCATGTAGCTCACTAAGGCTGTGTTACAATTCAGCTACCATTTGATAAAGGGAACACGGCTGTGCCACATGCCGATGTGAGGCACGCGACCATGTGTTAGATCGTGTTCACCTATAGGTACCCTGCAAGGCAAGTTACAAACCACAAACTCTTATATACCATATATGCACTTCATACCATTTCTTAAACCTAGTCAAAATACACCAAAAACACCATTTAAAACATCATTCCTAAGTGCCTAACCAATATTCCATTTTGGCACCATCACAACAAGTTATAAACCATTACCAAAGCATTCAACAAATATAATACTATCATGATTCAATTATAATTTTCAACCATACATATAAGCATATGATACCATTGTGCATTTTACCATGAATTTCTATCAACCCTTACTTTGTAAACTAACCTAAAACATGTCATAACATCTATTAAGATTGACCATTTAGGTATCAAGTAAACAACTAGTTCTATAACATGTAAAATCCATTCCAATCTCAATTCCCATTCATCTATTCATGATTCAAGGCATCTCAGGTAGCTAATAATCAACCATTCATCAAAGCATTACCATTCCACAATTCTTCATGATTCAAAAATAGGCATACATCAACAAGACATACTTAAATCATTCATTCCATTAACCATGCCAAATAGCTTTATAAACACATTACATAATAACCATTTTAACCACATTATCACATCCACCACATAATCCCAAAATAACTTATATACATGCCATAAAACTAGAATATATGAGTCAAAATCTATTGAGATTAAAGCTTGATAGTATGAGCCTTGAAGTTGACCTGACTGCCTAGTTCCACAAAACATCAACAACAAGAAACAAGGAAATGAAACAAGGAAATGAAACAGAATAAGCTTATATAGCTTAGTAAGTTCATAGTTAAATTTTAAACCAAGATACCTCAATCACATAATTGAATTTAAACAAGTAATATAAAGATAACAATCTGGAATTCAATTTTAAAAAAACCAAGTGAGATTTGCACAAGTTCAAATCACAAGATAATTTAATGTATATCAAGAATTCAATCAAGATCATTCATAAATAGTCATATATATCACCAAGTCATTCGATAATTAATCACAAGTTTTCCTAGCCAGATGAACTATAGCAAATTATTTCGGATACTCGGGTAAAAACACCACACCAAGGAGCACTGTAGTACTATTAGGGCACTAAAGTGAAAATAGAGGCACAATTGTGCAATTAGAGGCACCGTAGTGCAAATTGAGACACCGAACTATGAATAGAGGCACCGAAGTGCAAACCTAGACAAGCACGCATTTTAACCATATTACCATGCTAATTGTATCCTAATCGTTTACTACGTTCAAATATGCATTTAAACGGGATTCGTAACCTTCATAAATCAGGGGAACTTAAATGTTCTCAGTACACATGCTGTAAACTAGTCATAATCATTCCAGAATCACATAAATCATATTTCAAAAGTATTCAACAGTTTTCAAATAAGTTATTTTTCACCTTGTACTCAATTTATAGCATTTCAATTCCCATCTCACAAATTTGAACATCATATATATATAAATTCATAATTCAACAGTAATATATATACATTTCTATACCTATGAACTTACCTAATATATATATTTGGCTACTGAGTTTATTCGTAGGGATTATTCTGCAATTTTCCCTTTTCCATAAAGTGTTCCTTCGTACGATTCAATCCTTGATCTATACATTAGCATGCTTATTTTCACGTATATGATCTATAAATTTCATTGCACAAAATTTCCTTGAACTTTTAAAATTTATTCAATTTAGTCCTTAAAACCGAAACTATTATAACTTTCACATTTAAACCCAAAACTTAGAATCAATTATAATTTCGTCCCTAATTAGCCTTCAATTACTAAAGTTTATAGAATTTTAATGCCAAGATTAACATATTTTCATATTAGTCCTTAAGCTTACAACTAACAAAAATCCTTTTACAAAATAGTCCTACTTAACAAACAAGCTCATTTATCTACCATTTAACCTCAAAAACATCTAAAAATCATTAATGGAAAGTTTCAAAACTTTTAACAATTTTACGAAATAGTCCCTGGGTTAGCTAGATTAAGCTACAACGATTTAAAACACATAAAATTTACTAAAAAAGGTTTAGAAAATGCTTATCATGCAATATTATTAAGCTTGGATGAAACTTTGGTTCTATAAAAATGGTGATTTCGTTGGAGCAAAAGAAAAATTGATGAAGATGATATCTTTCCCATGTTTTAATTAATGTTTATTACTCAATTACTTAATTTATGTATTATTTTATCTAAAATAATGACATAAACCATCCACCAACATTTAAAAAAGGGTATACTTACCTCTTAGATCCTTAAACTCATATTAATAATGCATTTTAGCTAAATAAATCAATAGCACTTAACTTTTACGTCTTTTACAATTTACTCCTTATACCTTAATTAATTGTTCAATTGCTAAAATTATTGGACCATGACTTCATATAACTCTATAATATTCTCGTAAATATTAATTTTTAATGACTCGATCATTAAAATATGAGGTTCTGAAACCACCATTTTCGGTACCACTAAAAAACGGGATATTACAACTCTCCCCCTTATAAAATTTCATCCTCAAAATTTCTTACCTGAAAATAAGTTTGGGTATTGCGGTCTCATAAATTCTTCTGTTTCCCATGTTGATTCCTCTACTTTGTGTTTATGCCACAATATTTTAACCAACGGTACACGTTTATTCTGCAATTCTTTCACTTCCTAGGTCGAAATTCTAATCGGTTCTTCATCGTAGGTAAGATCGGGCTATAACTCAACTTCATCAGGATATATCACATGTGACGGATCAAAATGATAACGGTAAAGAATTGAAACTTGGAAAATGTTATGAATTCTATCAAGTTTCAGAGGTAAAGCAAATCAATAAGCTATGGGCAGTGGCGTAACTAAGGGGCTAGAAGGAGCCCCGGCCCCCTTAAAATGAAACTTTTTTCATATAGTGTCCCCTTTAAAATTTTTAAAATTTTAAATTAGTAAAGGTAAAATTTCACTTTGGCCCCCCTAAAAATATTAAAATTTGATTTAATACTTTAAAAATTATAAAGATACAGTCTATTAAAATGGTGAAATTGCATTTTTTCTATCGTAAAAATTACAATTTCATTTCAACCCCCCGAAAAATTTTTCTTGTTTCTCCCCTGGCTATGGGTCTGATTTTCTCCAAAATTTCATATGGCCCAATAAACCTCGGGCTAAGTTTCCCTTTTCTGCTGAAACATAAGAATTTTCTTCAGAGCGAGACTTTCAGAAACACTTTCTCACCAATAGAAAACTCGATATCTTTTGTTTTCAAAGCAGAGTAAGATTGTTAACATTCGGATGCAACTTTCAAATTATCTCAAATGATTCTAAGTTTATCTTCAGTTTTGTAGACCAAATCAACCACGACTAATTTTCTTTCATTCAACTCTGACCAATATAATGGACTTCTATATTTGTGCTCATATACAACCTCGTACGGTGCCATTTTTATGCTCGACTGATAGCTTTTATTGTAAGCAAACTCAACTAATGGCAACCTTAGTAATTCTTTGGGAAATACATTAGCTAATTCTTTAACTATCGATACCTGATCGAATTTTTATTCTGAAACATGTGAATGGAGAATATATGTGAGAAACGCTTCACAACCCTTTTTGATCAATTTTTGAGTCGAGAATGTTGAAATTATATTCGTTGCACAATCTGTTCCACTAGCCCCAACACAGATAAATTCACCATTTTAACATTTCAAGGTAATCTATTTCTATCAATAGTTCACTATAGCATCAAGCTAGTTAACCAGTCCATACCCAAAATGAGATCGAATTCATCAAATGGTAATAGCATCAAATCAGAAGGAAAATAATAACCCCTGAGTTTTTGTGGACACGTTCTACAAATCTGATTAATTAAAACACGCTGACCCAATAGATTTTTTACTTTGACAGTATAATTGGTTTACTCTACAGGTATGTTCCTTTTGTTTACTAATGTAGTGCATATATAGGAATGAGTTAACCTAGGGACAATCAATGCATATACATCAATATCAAAAAGGGAGAATGTACCAACAATAATGTCTGCAGCTGAAGCTTCCTCACGAGCTCAAATGGCATAGGCCTTGGCAAGTTCTCTGGCCTCTGATCACTTAGTCATATCAATAGCTTTTCCTCGACTAGCTGTAGCACTTCTATTGTTTCCTGATTTCCTACCTCTCTACGAAGTAGTTTTAGGTCTAACAATTTGATTCCTCTGATCATTGTATCGCTTCAAACAACCTTTAAGGAAGTGTTCAGTGGAACTTCATTGAAAACAAGTTCCCATTTTAAATCAACACTTGTCGAAGTGGCTTTTACCACAATGTTCACAGATTGGTTTCTTCACATTTCTAACACTGCCCACACTAGTAATCAGTAATTTCATAGATCACAGATTACTCGATTTTAGTCTATCTCTCCCGGTGAATCCTAAAGGGGAACTGAATTGACTGACATCATTTCAAAATTTCTTTGCTGGAGAGGCATGACCCGATCTACATGGTCCTCGTTTACTGAACTCTTGGGATTTCATTTTTGATTGTTTCTTATCATTGCAGATTTCGTCTATTTTCTGTGCACGCTCGAATAATTCCACAAGTTCTCACAAATTCAAGGCTCCGACTAACATTTTGATTTCATCATTCAAACCATCCTTGAATCAAATACACATTTCAGATACAATTGGAATAATACCTCGAGCATGCTTACTCAAACAGAAAATTCTCGTTTGTACTCTACTATAGACCAATTTTGTTACTTTGATTCAAGTAACTATTTCTCTTTTTTTTCTAGATATAAACGGCTAATATATTTCTTCTTAACTTCTATTTGAAATAAATCCTAGTTAACTTGATCACTCGGAACCATAGTCGTTAACATATTCCACCACAAATATGCTTCGTCTTTCAGTAACGAAACTGCACATTTCAGGCTGACTTCAACTGAACACATTAATTTTGCAAAAACCCGCTTCATATTCTCAAGCCAATATTCAGCTCTGGCCGGATCATCATCAAATTTGCCTATAAGTTCCTCAACCCCACATTTATAGATTTTATCAACAAGAGGCCAGTGAACAGGTACTAGAGTAGGGTTTTGAAGACACGGGGGTGCTAGAGGAGGCACGATTGGGGGTGGAGGTTGGGAAGCTACAGGGTTTGCTTGCATAAATTCATTGAACCATTGACTAATCATGCCAAAGAAGACATTTTTCATTTCACTACTAGACATTTGTAGAACTGACATACTTTGACTCGCTTTTTAATTGGAAGCCGAAACATTACTTTCAACTTCATCTACGTCAGCGCGATTAGTTTCTGTCGACATCTTGTATCTATAAGAGAAAGAAGATCAAACTAGATCAAAAGTATCACACTATCATAGGTATATGTGGAAAATATATTCTAGACATAATAGGCGCTACGTTAGTCCTAGAATCGACTAAACCGTAACTTTGATACCACTAAATATAACACCCATCACCTATCTCCGTCATTAGATTAGGGTTACGGGATGCTATAACAAATTGTAATGTATTTTACGCAAGTGTACGTAATCGCTCAAGTTATAAATAAGTAAAAATGAGTTATCGTCTCCATAAGGACTGTATAAGCTTAAGCAATTAATTGCAAAATTATAATTAACAATTTGATGTAAAAAACTCAATAAATTTGGATAGTGATGATTAGCTTTATTAAATGCAAGAGTAATCCCTAATGCAATTTCTAATATAAATGCAATTTACCTAAGTGTATGAATGAAGGCTTTAGCAAAAAAAAAAAAAACACAATCAACATTAAATGGGCCAAGATAATTATATTAACTAATTCAATTTACTTTCATTATGCTTAATATGTTCAGAATTACTTCCATGGCAACTCGATCTCTTATGGGTTTGGAAACCAAATTAAGTCCTTTCAGATCTTTTACTTAGTTAAATATGCATGTTGCTGATCATATTAGAATAAGGGTTTCTTCGCATTTATGCAAGGTCAAAGGACATTTACGTTTGAAACAGTTTAATTACATAAATCTAAAAACCATGCAAGATAATAGAGCTAACTAAAGATATTATGAACCTTAACTTAGTTGGTTTTAATAACCTAAATTAAGCACTGCACTTTTCAATAATGAGTCTACTAACTGTCGTCTGGTTAGGATCGCTCAGCTAATCTGACTGCACCCAATCACATATGAATGAAATGCATCATGATATTAATTAAAAACATAATCGATTGAGACACAAAAGTGTTAACATGAATTAAATAAATCTCATTAAATTAATATAATCATCCGAGCATATAAGAATTAAAACTTCATAGTTGATCTCAAAAACATAAAACACAAAGCAAACATGTTTAAAATAAATGACAAGAGGAAAGAGTTTGCTCAATTCAGTAGCCTTTCAGATCTATTCTGACTGATGTGCTCAACTCTGCTCAGTTTAGCAGCCTTTTGAATCTATTTTGACTGAAGCGCTCCTCCATTTTGATTGAAGCTTCTTTTGCTAGCCGACTAAAGAGTTTTTTTGACAAATTTTTAGAGGCTAAAGATGGGAGAGGGAATGGATAGCTATGCAGGGGAAAAAAGGGAAAAGGAATTGAGAGAAAACTATTGAGAGTGAGAGAGGAAAGTTGAGTGATGAGGGATGATGAATAAGTGAGGGATGGCAAGGTATTTATTGTTGAAGGTAAGGATTTGAGTTTACTAAAAATTAGTTTAAATTTCTTTTCTTCCCTCTCTCATGTGGTCAGTCATGCTTCAAGGAAAAGGGATGACCAAGTATTCTTAATTTGAATTTGAATTTCAAGCTAAAGATAGCTATGTACTGGACAATTTCAACAGAGAAGTTGTTGGGTAGAATTTTCATTATTTTCCAATTGCAAGGACCTTTAATTAAATATCCCAAAACACATTTTGGGCAGCCATCTTCTATTGCCAAAATTGGGCTTTTAATTCCCCTTGTTGGATGATTTTTCAGTCTAATAACTTAGCAGACATGTCCATCATTTATCACCTTCTTTACTGGGTCAAGTAGTCAACCCCATGCCCAAAATTGCATGATCTTACCGTCCACATGGATAACTTGTACATGTTCATGCTTTATTTATTTAAATCATGTCTCCAATGGACCTCTTACATAGTTAAAATACATACATTAATAAATTAAAATGAATTCATATAAAATATGCATGAAAATAATGTAATTAAGCATAATTTCACATAATAATGTAATTAAGCATAATTTCACATACTTTCCAAATTCATGTCTAAAATTACTAATTAAGTAAAATTCACTTATTTCAATAATAATTACTCGAGATAAACATAATAATTAAGTAAAAGGGTGGAAAAAATATAGAAGAATTCTATATAATTTCGAGTTTACATATGCTATAGTAAATAAAATAATAGAATCCTGCTATTTCAATTCAAAACTTATTAAAACATTCAGTAATCACCAAATGTTTAGTTAAACATGTAATACATGCAAGAATGGGCTTAAATCGAGCATACGAAAACTCTAAAAGAATTCAGAACTAAGTAGGGACTAATTTGAAACCTTTCATAAAAATGTGGAAAAAATGCAAAACAGGAATCACACGGGCATGTAACCAAGCCGTGTAATAGGCTAAGGCCATGTGGAGTTGAACCACATAGTCGTGTACTCCGACTATGTAAATGGTTGATGCCATGTAATATAGGGTCACACATGGTGCGTTAAACCGTGTTCACCCATAGGTACCCTACTAGACAAATTACAAACCACAAACTCTAATATAACATATATGCACTTCATACCATTTCTAAGACCTAGTAAAAGTACACCAAAACATACAAAAAAACCACTTAAAACATCATTCCTAAGTGCCTAAACAATGTCATTTTGGCACCATCAAAACAAGTTATAAACCATTACCAAAGCATTCAACAAATATAATACTATCATGATTCAATTATAACTTTCAACCGTACATATAAGCATATGATACCATTATGCATTTTACGGTGAATTTCTATGAAACCTTACTTAGTAAACTAACCTAAAACATGTCGTAACTGTTGGAAAAACGAGATCAGAATTGTACCTTTTTTATTGTGATATCTAAAGTAATAAACATTTAAACAAAATTGTTCCTTTTTTTATTCGTCTAGGATAAGCGCTTTGACCAAGTAGTCTTCTCCACTATCGTTAAGCTCATGTCTACCGAGTGTGGGCTTGCTTCAAATCAGAAAATTTTTCACAAAAATTACCAGTGGGGTAATTTTGCAATTTCTCTAAACTTTTGAGCCAAGTTGTAAAAAAGAAAAATATCACTAGAAATTTTTTGAAATAATCTCTTCAGAGAATTTTCTATGTACAACTTTCTCTTGAATTCAAGTGTGTGAAAAATAATGACCCAAGGCTCTCTTTATATAGGGAAAGTTTAGAAAGTTCAACTATGATTAAACTTAATCACTTTAATATTAAATTAAATGTTAAATTTAAATTTAAACTTGTTAAATATGATATTAATTTAATATTAAATCGTATTAAAATAATAGAATATTTATCCATATTAGATAAATATTAAATTTAATTTAATATTAAGATAATCACTTTAAGATTAAATTAATAAAATACTATTAAGATACGTATTAAATTAAATTTAATATTAAACTATTAATATAATATTATTTTTGGAATAGTTAATTTGAAATAAAATTATTTGGTAAAGTCCTAATAAGAGTGTAACTCTTCTACTCCTCAACAACCGAAGACCAACTGTTGCCGACAACCAGAATGTCGCTGTCACAGTCGTCGGCACAATTGTGTTTAGTGATGCAGGTGCGACACCCTTACGACACCTTGAGCCAATTCGGCTTGGGTCATTTACAACCCGACGGGTTCGATCTAGTCACCGATTGGACTGTCGGTCTGGTTTCATATACCAGGCCCAGTTCAACTAGTTTTTGGTTCTTGATCTCAGTTTTGGGCTCCCAGGCCCAATTGACGATCTCAGGTCTAATTTTCAAGTTCAATTACCCATTAGGCCAACTGTCTGACTTGAAAATTAATTTCCAAAAATATCATACTAATTTTAATTAATTTGATTAATTTAATCTTATTTAATCAAAAATTTTCTTTTCCAAAAATCACTTAAATTTTCCAAATTAATTTTTCAAGAAAACTGTTTAATCAAATTCTCTAGTTGAACAATTCTTACGACCAATTCATCCAACTGCTTTGTCCAACAACATTGTCATGTGTCTGTTACCCTCATATGATATCCTCGATTCCTTTGAGTTAAACTCGTTTACTCACTATTTTATCTCATTATCACAATTGTGTCTTCTTAATGATTAATATGACCACTGTCAACAAATGACTATGATAAATTTCTCGTTGGAGAACGAGCAACCCGTGGCCACATTCCATATTTATCAATCCACACAAAAAATTAAAAAGACATAATCGTGAAATGTAAAATTAATTTTATTTTTTGGCATAATTGCAAAAAAGCCCTCAACCTTTGGGGGGCTTTTGGATATATGCCCCTAACCTTTTTTTTTCGAATTCGGCCCTCAACGTAACAGATTTTTTAGACATCAACCCAGTTGAAATGGTAACCGTCAGCTGGCCGTTAGTTAATAGCTGGTCAAAAAAATTGGTCTATGTAGCGTTCCAGTTGACTGATGACGTGGTAGAAATTTGAATAATAACGCTGACATGGCAAAAAATTAAACAATTTAATAAACATAAAAGAAAACCTTAAATCCTCAAATCATCTCAAACCCTAAAATTCAAAAATTTTTCCCAAATTTTAAAATCCTCAACTCGTCAGATTCCCCAAATCGTGAAATCCCCAAATCCATAACATCTAAAATCTTTATTGAATCCCTAAAATCTTCAACAATCTCTTTTTTTAATCATTGATTGAGGAATTTTTCTACATCCTTAATCCTTAAGAACCAAATCGTGAAATCCCTAACCTTTCCAGAAATTTTTATTTTTCTTCCTTGTCGTTTGAAATCATGGATTCACATAGTTCAAATAGTCAGTCTTGAGGTTGGGTAATGCATGGTTTGAATGGTTTGAAAGATTCGAAAGATTCGAAGAAGAAATCGTCATATGAAAATATTGTTACTTCATCGTGGAGGGAGTATGTCTACAATGGACCAGCAGTAAAATGTCACTGCAATAAGTTAGCTCCAAGAGATACTTCATAGAGCAATATAAATTCGGAGAGGAGATTTTATGGTTGTTCAGATTTTCGGGTAAGTGACGATTTTTTACTTTCAAATTGAGCTTAAGCTCAACTTTGATTATTTCATAAATCTCATAATTTGTTTTGTTTTCAATTTGGATTATTTCAATTTGGTTGAATTGGGGTTTGTTTGTAGGATGGTGGTTATGATTTCTTCAAGTGGTACGACGGGAAAATGTGTGATTTCTGCAATTAGTTTATGGTGTTGAAGGAGAAGTAGAGAAAATATTGACCATGAAGCAAAAAATTAAAGTTATCAAGAAAGAGATGTCAATGTATAAGATATTATTTTCTTGCTCTATGTTATGTATTGTATGCATCACCATAGGTTTCTTTTTCGATAGTAGTGGTAAGAGGCATATGCAGCTAGTAGTTGCAAATGCTAATTGACTAATATTGGTTGTTGTTTTTTATGTAATTTAACATTATGCTTGGAAGTAATGACCAATATTGATTTTTTATGCCTAATTTAATTTAGCTTAGTAAATAATGCAATGGCAATAAACATAAAACTGAAAGGAAAAATTTGATCATTTCAGCATATGATTTCCGCATTGCAATTTGGATAAATGTACTTTACAAAAGCATATGATTAGCCTTTACACCATTCACCCTATACACCATCCATGTTATACTAGCCAAAAACCAGTATGTAAGTGAGCTATACATGAACCACAAAAAAAAACCAAAATATTGGTTTTCAATACAACAAAATAACATTCAACATTAGTGTATTCCAAAACCAGGATGTTGTAGGCTCAAAATGTAACTACCATCTTTTGTTCCTAAACCAGAATGTTGTAGGCTCAAACTGTTATAGGCAGAATACCTTACACCATCCTTTTTGGATCAAGAGCTGTCGTGAGATGGTCCTACAAAACAGAAAATAGATACAAGATAAATGTTGTAGGCAAGCTAGTTTTAGCACGTATAACCAGCATAAGATCTGCAAATAGATACATAAAATTATGGCACCCTGGATAAAATGATTTTCTTGACAAAGAAACTTCGCAGATAGAAAACTGTTGCAATAAGAGACTTGTGTTGTATGACCTATTTGCAGAAGGTTATATGCACAGTAATGAAGTGAATTATGGCATGATTTGGCATACAACATAAAGAAAAGGATAGCATCCCCAATTCCAGAGAAAACACAAAAGATATATATAATGAAGATGCAATTTTTCCATGTAAGATTGCATAAGTTCAATAGTAAGTTGTTACTGTGAATCACAAGACAAAGAGCAGAAGTCATTGAAAACAAAATAATAATGATTTACTCATGTTTCTTGCACTTGATTCTTGTGTTCCCAGATGGTTGAGAAGAGCCTTTCGCTTGTTATTTCGCAACTTGGTTGTTGAAATAGTTTGTCCACTACCATCTTGGAATGAAGCTATCGTCATGCTCCTTGAGGTTCTACCAGACTAGAAGAGTATTTTATATTAATATTAAAACAAGATACAATATTTGATCAATAGTAAAAAGAAGAAACTCATATAAAAGGTTTACTTTCCCTTAGATTTATCTAAGGAAGTTGACCTTTTAATGGAAGATTTCCCCTTTTGTTTGGGTGGTTGTGCATCTTGCTACAAAAAATGGACCATAATCATTGGTTAGACAAAATAAAATAAAAAATTTACTCAATATATATAAATGAAGACCAACATTGTACCTATTTCAAATTTGTGCAAGACCGCTTGTTATGGCCATGTTGGCTACATTGAGTACATGTCATGAGTAGACCTTTCCTACTTAAGTGCCAGGCTTCAAATTTTTTGGTTCATCTTTAGCCATCTTCTTATTCTTTTTGGGCCTCCCAGGCATCTTCCTTTCAACAGGAGGTAGCACTAACTCAATACCATTTTTTTTCAATCATGTGGCCCATTTATGGGCTGCATTGGAAAAGAGTAAGCTTTCTTGTAGGTATCAATGTGATAATATTCATGTAGATATTCATCTGAGTGAACCTAAGTGATACATGGCAGCACATGCATGGGAATATGGAATCCCACAAATTTTCCAACTTCTACAACTACATATCCTTTAACTAAGGACCACTATATATTGATAACTTCTTTTCCTCAACTCACATCCATTTTCACCATTCCATATTTGTTGCCACTCTACACAGCCCTTCTTATTCACATCAAACTTGCTTTCACCAATGGACCATAATTTTGCTTCCATCCATTACATAACTTCCTTTTTTATACTATCCTAGTCATCATCTTGGTCCTAATATCCTCAAGCATTTTGATAATGCTTTTGAACCTAGCTTCAACAATGCTTGAATTGAATGCTTCACACAAATTGTTGTAAACTATATCTGATTTACAAGTAGTACCTAAAAATGCCCTAGTCCACATCTTTGGAGACTTTTTCATCAAATTATCATACGCATCCTTATCTTTTTTCTTCAGTGCTGAACATAGATCATTTTTCTCCCTCTCGGTCATGCACTTCACAATCTGCCAAAAATCACACTCATAATATTTCCCTAACTTCCTCCCTGACCAATTTGCAAACACATGCCTCGCACAATTCCTATGCTCCACTCTTGGAAGTATGTCAGAAATTGCAATCTCAAGGCCCTAATTCAAAATAATAAACCAGATAGATTTTCATTTAGTTAAATAAAAATAACAAAATAAAAAAAA
Organism: Gossypium hirsutum; assembly: GCF_007990345.1. Lineage (NCBI taxonomy): Eukaryota > Viridiplantae > Streptophyta > Magnoliopsida > Malvales > Malvaceae > Gossypium > Gossypium hirsutum. Next base: position 30,171,953 of record NC_053443.1, on the reverse strand, counting down.
AACAATACCAAGCTTAAATTTGCATATTTACTAACCTTTTGTTGGTCACTGATAATTGTGTACCCATACCTATCTTCCAAGCCTATAACAGTTTATAGGAGACTGAGAAACCAAACCCATGAATCAGTGCACTCCACTTCAACCACAGCCCATGCAATAGGGAACATTTGGTTGTTTGCATCCCTTTCAACAACTGTGAGAAATTCACTCTTAAATGGGTTGTTTAGGAAGCAACCATATAGCCTAATGAGTGGCCTACACCCCGCTTGCTAGCCTCTCTTTAGTGCATTAAAGCACACATAATACCTCTTAAAATAAGGAAGGGAGTCTACTGTCACCCTTTGAACAACCATTTTTATTGTGCTTCCGGGCATATTTGACCTTAACTTATGAGCATAGTTTCGTAGCAAGCCAAATTCCTCCTTATAATTCCTAGCCATTTTCTCCTTCATTATTTTCTTCGCTCTATAAGAACAATCAATGGTCACATTTACATGCATCTTAGAAACACATCTTCTTTGAATTTCCCTCAGCTTCATCTTAGGGTGATCCTTGATAGTTGCTTCAAAATGTTGGGCAATCATAGCAGCAGTGACCATTTTGTTTTTAAAACTAACCGAAAAATAGTACTCATCCTAAAAGGTCTTTATTTGCAAGAATTTCACAATAGGATTATAGCTAGCCCTAAAATTGTTTTTCATCCTTAAACAACATTCCTAAACTAAATTTTAACTTACCACTGTAGAAGGGAAACTTGATCCTCACTTTCTCACTATGTTCATGTTCTTCATCTTCATCAAACCCAACCAAGCTTTCATGTTCATTTGAGTCTCATACCTCAGTTTTATTCCCATCCTCCTTTTCTCCATTACTTGTAGCAGCAACATTGTCCACTCCATCTGATGTTGCAAAATCACCACCATATTCATCAGCATCATTATCTACTCCATCTAATGTTGCAAAATAAACAACATATTCATCAACAACAACTTCACTATCATTATCCTTTCCAACAGTAGACCCTAAACTAATCTGTCCACTACTTTCCACACTACCATACTTATCTACCTCAATACCAATAACAAACACACCCTCCCCATCAACTTGTACCTCTCCACCATCACCCTCCCCAATAGATTCTACCCTTTCCAGATCACCTTTACCATCAGATTTTACCCCTTCATCATCACCCTCCCTATCAAATTCTACCCCTTCAACATCACCTTCCCTAGTAGTCAACAAAAGAATTTCGCCTACAATTATAAGGTTATCAACCTCAGGTTCAACATATAGGTCAATTTAATTAAAATTGACCCAAAAGTCTAACATAGCTATGGTGGAAGTGTCATCATAAATCACCCTTAGTTTATTTTGTAACCCTATTGTACCAGGCTCATGAAAATATATTAACATGACAGTGTTAAACCCTAACCCAATTTTCAATATTTTACATAATTCAAAATAAGATATTGTGTCTGGGTCCTCTTTAAGCCTAATCACTTCCCCACCTACATATGTAACATATGGGTCCTTTACAAAGTGCCCACCCACCCACGTATAAAATAATATAATAATCCTCATCCGATGACATCTGCAAAGCATAACAAACAATTTTCTAAGCAAAAAACATTAAAAAAACAAAACTTACTATCTACATCAGGGCCACTTCTTTGAATACAATACAAAATAGTAACACATGTCTACCATTTTAATAACATCTTTTTGCTTGGGTAACAAAAATCAACAACATCAGGACCACTGTCGAATCAGAAATCGACAAAAAAACCCTACATTGTGGCACTGAAATTGCAATAATAAATCACAAATAACCATCTACAACTTTAACAATAGCTTTATCAACAACAACGAGACCACTGTCGCATCACAAATCGACAAAACAAACCCTACATTGTGGCACTGAAATTGTAATAATAAATCACAAATAGCCACCAAACCAAACCAAAAATGGAATTTATTTTCCCAACAAACCAAATAAGAAAGCACCTACCTTTCGATTTTGGGTTACGAAAATTGCTCACGATTGTTGAAGCTTTTTCGTTTTTAAGAGTTTTAGGGATTCAATAATTTGGCTCGTAAAAGTTTTAGGGATTTCAAGAATATTTTGAAATTCTAACGATTTAGGGATTCAATAAAGATTTTAGATGTTATAAATTTGGAGATTTTACGATTTAGGGAGTTTGACGAGTTAGAGGTTTTAGAATTTGGGAAAAAAATTTTGAATTTGGGGGTTTGAGATGATTTGGGGATTTTGGGTTTTTTGTTTTATGTTTATTATATTTGTTTATTTTTTTTCCACTTCAGCATTATTATTTAAATGTCTACCATGTAATCAATCAACTAAAACGCCACATAGACCAATTTTTTTGACCGACTGTTGACTAGCGGTCAACTGACGATTACTGTTTCAACTAGTTTAATGTATGAAAAATCTGTTATGTTGAGGGACAAATTTAGAAAAAAAAAAGTTAGGGGCATATATCCAAAAGCCCTTAAAGGTTGAGGGTTTCTTTTGCAATTATGCCTTATTTTTTTATTCATTGTTCAAATAAATAGAAAATAATTACATGTTTACTACAATATAGACACATTTCCTAACAATAACATCTATAATATTGACCATTTAGGTCTCAAGTAAACAACTAGTTCTATAACATGTAAAATCCATCCAAATCTCAATTCCCATGCATTTCATGATTCAAGATATCTCATATACCTAATAATCATCCATTCATCAAAGCATTAACATTCCATAATTTTAATGATTAAAAAATAGGCATACATCAACAAGACATACTCAAACCATTCATTCTATCAACCATGCCAAATAACCTTATAAACGCATTACATAATAACCATTTTAACCACATTATCACATCCACCACATAATCCCAAAATAACTTATATACATGCTACAAAACCGGAAGAAACGACTCATTATCTACTTGAGACAAAAACTTGATAGTGTTAGCCTTGAAGTTGATCCGATTGCCTCGTTCCGCAAAACATCAAATATTGTTGCATGCAAAATAACTAATGCAATTGTGCAAGTGTACACGTCATTCAAGTAATAAAGTGATAAGTAAGTATCGTCTCCACAGGGATCGAAAATTGGTAAGAAATTGAGTATGTTATTATAATACTATTAATTATGCTAAAATATCAGGAAATATCTCAGAGTGAATAATAACTAAAATAATGAATTACTGAAATTTAATGATAAAGAACAAAGAATTGATATGGCAAGTAAAATGATGTGGCAATTCACAGAGAATATCAAGAGTATTTCTATTGTTGAATGAATAGGGTTGGCCTTATTCAGGAGAAATGTTCATATCACGATAATGCCATGACAAAATATAGTCTAATGTACTGCCCAGAGATTCGCTACTGTGACCTGCCTCTTTCGATAGCTAGATCTTAAGTGAGAATTTTAAGTTCATGTACATCTACAGAACTTGGGATTGATAACTGCAATGAACATCCTCTTTGTACAACTTGCAACATCTATGTCTAGAGTGCTACGAGTATTCTGTTGAGTATTTGCTTGCATCAAATGATTCAAGATCCAGTATTATTAACCTTTTCAAAATTAAAAACACCTAAAAACATAGCATACATTCAACTATGTCTAGAGCTTGCATGCATGTATTTAAAATAAGCATGAATTGAATGTAACAATGATATAAACAATCTCAAATCCTAGGCATTAGAGATGATAAAAACATTCAACCAAACAACTCCAACCTAGAAAAGATTTAGTTCATGGGTCAAAAAGTAAACATCAAAATAGAATAATCCATAAACATTTCTCAATTAATTTCGAATCACAGAAAATTTAATCTAGAAAAATAAAGGCAAAACTGTAGGAAGTTAATTCCACACTCCAGTTTCTCTTTTATCTTCCGATTGTATGTGAATCCAAGTATGATTTCTCTTCCCTTTCCTCACATATGTATTCTGCTCTCTTCTAAGCTGCTACCCTTTCTTTCTCTAAAATTCTCCAACGGAGTTCTTCTTTGCGTAGAGAGACATTTGTTGTCACCAGTCCCTTTCTCACGCTAATTCTCCTTTCCTCTTTTATTCTTCTTTTTTCTTCTTTTATTGGGTAGATCTGTCCCACCTCAGTACACATTTTTCATTCCTCTGTTCAGGTTGGTTTTTCTAGTACACGTCCAGCTAGTTGAGAGTGACGTGGATAGAGTGCTGAGTCATCTTCCTGAATGTCCATGACAATTCTGTTGGCAATCAATCTTACCAATTGCCATGGAAATGTTTCACTTCCCTTATTTTCTTACTACATCCTCTTAATCCTCTTCTTCTAACTACACCTATGTTTACAAAAAACCACACCTTTCCTTCTCAAGTGATAAAAGTAACAAATAATGGCCAATGTAGCACAGTCCAAGCTTTGTTATGCAATGTTCTAAAATTACCCTAGAAATGCACATGTATTTACTTAATTTCAAACAATTAATTCTATCTAGAGGCCTAAAATATAATTTTTTTCAAGAGTTATCAACTACAAGAAATGAAATAGAGTAAGCTTATATAGCTTAGTAAGTTTATAGTTAAATTTTAAACCAAGTTTCCTCAATCACGTAATTGAAATTTAAACAAGTAATATAAAGATAACAACCTGACATTCAATTTATAAGAAATAGGTGAGATTTGCACAAGTTCAAATCACAGGATAATTCCATGTATATTAAGAATTCAATCCAGATCATTCATATGCATTCACATATATCAACAAGTCATTTGATAATTAATCACAAACTTTACTAGCTTGATGAACTATAGGAAATTAATTTGGATACTCGAGTAACAACACCATACAAGGGAGCACCATAGTGCTATCAAGGCATCAAAGTAAAAATAGAGGCATGATTGTGCAATCAGAGGCACTGGAGTGCAAACAAAGACACCGAAGTACAATCCCATACGAACGCGCATTCTAACCGTATTGGCATGCCAACTGTATCCTAATTGTTTACTACGTTCAAACTGGTATTTAAACATGACTTGTAAGTTTCATAAATTAGGGGCACTTCCATGTTCTTAGTACGCATGCTGTAAACAAGTTATAATCATTCTAAAATCGTATGAATTATATTTCACAAGTATTCAACAGTTTCCAAATAAGTCCCTTCTCACCTTGAACTCAATTTATAGCATTTCAATTCCTAACTCACAAATTTGAACATTATATATATACATTCATAAATCAACAGTAAAATATATATATAGATATCTATACCTATGAACTTACCTAATATATATTTAGCTATCAAGTTGATTCATGAGGACAATTATGCAATTTTCCCTTTTCCCTGATTTTCCTCCGTACGATTCAATCCTTGATATATATAATAGTTAAATTCAATTTATTAAATTGAAATACATTAGCATGCTCATTTTCGTGTATACGACCTATTAATTTTATTTCACAAAATTTCCCTATAATTTTACATTTTATTCAATTTAGTCATTAAAACTGAAACTATTACAACTTTCACCTTTAAACCCCAAACATAGAACCGATTACATTTTCATCCCCAATTAGCCTTCAATTAATAAATTTTATAGAATTTTCGTACCATGATTAACATATTTTCATATTAGTCCTTAAGCTCAATTCTAACAAAAATTATTTTACAAAATAGTCCTATTTGACAAGCAACCTCATAAATATACCATTTAACCTCAGGAACATGTAAAAATCATTAATGGAAAGTTTCCAAACCTTTAACAGTTTTACGAAATAGTCCCTAGGTTAGCTGGATTAAGCTACAACAACCTAAAAAACATAAAATTTACTAAAAACGATTTAGAAAATGCTTAGCATGCAATTGTATTAAGTTTGGCCAAAAATTTGGTTCTCTAACAATGGTGGTTTCAACGGAACAAAGGAAAAATTGAAGAAGATGATATCTTTCCTAGTTTTAAATAATGTTTATTATTTCATTACTTAATTTATGTATTTTTTTATCTATAATAATTACATAAACAGTAAACCAACATATGAAAAAGGGTATATTTACCTCTCGAATCCTTAAACCCACATTAATCATGTATTTTAGCTAACAAAATCGATAGCACTTAACTTTTACGTATTACAATTTAGTCATTGTACCTTAATTAACTATTAAATTGCTAAAATTATTAGATCAAGACTTAATATAACTTTATAATACCACCATTTTCGGTACCACTGAAAAATAGGATGTTACATATGTTGCAAAATCGGGTTTGGAAAACGCAACAAAAAATAAATTTAGGGAAAAATTAGAGTTTTAAATTTTTTCTAAAAATAGAACTTGGTTGTGATATCTAAAGTAATAAAAATTTAATCAAAATTGTACCTTTTCGATTCATCTAGGATGAACACTTTGATCAAGTAGTCTTCTCCTCTCAAGCTCACGTTTGTTGAGTGTGGACTCGCTTCGAATAAAAAAATTCACAAAAAATTACCAATGGGGTAATTTTGTAATTTCTCTAAACTTTTAGGCCAAGTTGTAATAAGAAAAATATCTCAAGAAATTTTCTGAAATAATTTCTTCAGAGAATTTTCTCTCTACAACTTTCTCTTGAATTCAAGTGTGTGAAAAATAATGACCCAAGCTCTTTTTATAAAGGGAGAAGATAGTTCAATTATGATTAAACTTAATCATTTTAATATTAAATTAATATAATATTTATCAGGATAAATATTAGATTATATTATATTAAATTTAATATTAAATCTTATTAAGTTAATAGATTATTTATCTACAAGATAAATATTAAATTAAATTAAATTAAATATTAAGATTATCACTTTAATATTAAGTTAATATAATACTATTAAGATAAGTATTAAATTAAATTTAATATTAAATCTATTAAAATAATATTATTTTTGGAATAGTTAATTTGAAACCAAATTCTCTGGTAGAGTCTCAGTAGGAATGTAATTCTTCCATTGCTCAACCACCGAAAACCCACCACAATCAACCATTTGTTGGCCACTGGAAAGCCACCGTCGCAGCTGTCAACATCCCGAGCTAGTTTGATTTCTACCGATTTGGTTTAGGCCAATGACGGCTCGACCAGTCCAGTCCAGCCATTGGTTGGACCGTTGGTCCGGTTTCACATACCTGGCCCGATTCAACCAACTTTTGGGTCTTGGTCTCAGTTTTGGGCCCTCGAGCCCAATTTACGATTTCAGGTCCAATTTTCCAGTTCAATTACCCATTAGGCCAATTGTCTCATTTGAAAATTAATTTCAAAAAATATCATAATAATTTTAATTAATTTGATTAATTTAATTTTACTTGATCAAAATTAATTTTCCCACAAATCAATTAGATTTTCTAAATTAAATTTTTAAGAAAATTATTTAATCAAATTCTCTAGTTGAACAATTCTTACAACTGTCGAATTTAATTCCACATCGAATAATTTGACTCAATTAAATTATTTACAAAGTCGTAAAATTTCCTTCTGATTCAAATACAGTCCAATCGAGCTTTTGTTGAGTTAGCGGAGGGACCAATCGGATAATACAATTAGGCTCTAGTAATTGCAATTATATCCAGAAGTATGGTTCCGATAATTCACAATCATTTAATCATGGAATTAGTCCACAAGAAGTACCATGATTGAAAACTCCTTATTGTTTACTTTTTACGAAAGCAATTCATCCAACTGCTTTGTCCAATGACCTCGTCATGTGTGTATTACCCTCATAAGATATCTTTGATTCCTTTGAGTTAAATTCTTTCACTCAATACAATCCTATTTTATCTCATTGCCACCATTGTGTCTTCTTAATGATTAATATGATCACTGTCAACTAGAGGTGATCATGGGTCGGGCCAGGCCCAACCAAAAATTTATACCCGTTTGCTAGGCCCGGGCTCGGCTCAAAAAATGGGCCTAAAAATTTACCCAAGCTTGTCCCGGATAAAAATGCTAAAACCCGAGCCCAACCCGACCCGCCCATATTAAATTTTTTATATTATATTATTTTTTACATAATTTTTAGGTATATACAATACATCAAAATACTAAAAATATTAAAATAAATATTTCTGAACAAATTGAAAATAAATTTTTAAAAAGTATGTATATTTAAATAATACTAAGATAGATGCAATTTAACAAGAAAATGTCTCTAAAATAATAACAAAATTAACAATAAAATAAGTGTTATACAAAATCCAAACAATAACAACAAAATAGTAGCAACATAATAGTGAAATTGTAGCAAAATGGGGAGAAAACAACAAGAAAATATCATTCAAACAACAACAAAAAAACAATTTTTTTGTCATTTAGTGAATTCAGGCTAGACTAGGCTGGGCTCGGGCTAAAAATGTTGTTGACACCATTTTTTTGATGAAACGGGGTCGACTTGGATTTTAAAAATGAAAGCGAAAATGGGAGTCGCCACCAATCCTTGAAAAGTGGTTGTTTTTAATAAACGATTTGATCTTATCAAAACAATGATTTTGGTCCATGAAATTCAGAAAAACGGGTTCGGGAGTCGGTTATGCACGAGGAAGGTTCAGCACCCTCGTAACGCCGAAAATTGGTACCTAGTTGATTAATAAATGTCTAAATGCCGAAATTTGAAAATTTGAAAGAGAAAATTGGAATACAATCCATTTTTATTGAGGTTCATTTAAAATCGTTTGAGTAAATTTAAAAATGAGTTAAAGATCCGCTTACTCCAAAGTAACGAAATGTTATGCCCCGTAAGTTGGGACGCGATATTTGAAACTTTAGAGAATAAACTTGACTTTTATTGGAATTTCATATTCTAAAATTAAAGGGAACATTTCACCATTTATGTTTAATGAGAAAAATCGAAACCCCGTAAGTTAGGGTACAATTTCTCGAATCACCCAAAACGCGAAATGTTGCCTTATAACGAAATTTCTTTGATTTTGAAGCTTAAAAAGGGTACTTTGTCATTTAGGTTTAACGAGAAAATTGAAACCCCGTAAGTTAGGGTACGATCCCTCGAATTACCAAAATGCAAAATATTACCTTACTTTAAAAAAAATTCTTGAATAGTTGCGAGTACAACACTTAAAAACATACATTTATTTTGAATAGTCCACGATGCAATGACATGAAATGAGATATGGTAGCACACACGAGACAATAATACACGAATACAATATCATGCAAGTGAACGCCAACGTTATGAAATCAAATAAGCGAATTAATTTACATAAAGGCAATAATCATACAACATTCATCATTCAAATTCAAACATCGATAAATAAAGACCAATAAATTAAACAATAATTTAAAAGGTATAAAGCAAATTAAAATTAAATAAAACGTAAAAGAAAATTTTAAAATAATAATGATGAGTTTAAAATAGATAATGCAAACAAAGAAATTTAAGGTAAATAATATACAAAAAAGTATATATATATATAAAGGATAAAATAAATAATGTATATATATAAAAGTATAAGATAAATAATGTGAAGGAAGAATCTTTGTAACGGAAAAAAACAAATAAAACATTTTTGATAAATAACTTGCCTTTAAAAGATATATAAAAAAAATTTAAATAATAAAATAATTTTAACTAAATAATACATAAAATGAACATCAAAATAAAGATAAAAATGACAATTTAAAAGGAAATTGTAGAAAGCAGTTTATAATATTTGACGTATATAACACATCTTATCATAAAAAGATAAATAATAATAAATAAATAATTTATAAAAGCAAGTCAGTATCTTATATATATAAAAAAATTGAAATGTAATATAGGAAAAGAAGCTTAGAATAATACATATAAACCAAAACTGTTTAATATAAATAATACATAAAATCTTAAAATAAATAATGATTTAACTGTTTAAAAAGTAAAAAACGCAATCAAAATAAACATGAAAACTAAAAAACAAAAGCAAATTTAAAATTAAAAAAATGAAGTCAAAAGGTCAAGGACTAAAATAAGACATGCGCAAGGGCGTGAGGACCGAATAAAGAAATATTCTCATTTTCGTGCGCACTATTTTGCGCAGGACCAGATTGGAACAAGCGCCAAATTATGTGGCCAAAATTAAGTGAAATAAAAGGCTTCATTGAATGAGCCGCAGAACTGGAGGGTCCAAAGGCGCAAATTACCCATTAGGGCAAGAATGCACAGGCCTCCTCCCTTCCAACAACGCCGTTTTAAATTCACCATAAAAGCTAAAACACTTTGTTTTTTTGCTGTTACATTTTCTGCAGAGAAACACAAAAAGAAATAAAAGGGAAATTCTCTTTTCTCTAAGCCTGGAACCCCCGCCGCCGACCCTCTTTCCCACTTCTCTGACCGCGCCGCCGCCATGGACGACGGGTGGTGGCAAAAGATGGGCCTTTAGCCCCTTTTTAAATCCGGTGGATGACACCAATGATGAGAAGCCAAGAGAGAAAGAGGAGAAATCTAACCACTCCTTTTAGCCCGACCCTGACGACGACGGAGGGACCTCCGTCGATGAAGCCACGTGGTGGTTTCAGGTACTTCTTTTTCTTTTTATTATTAACTATTTGTTAAAACTAACTTGTGAAAGAAATGAATAAATAAAAAATAAAAGGAGGAAAGAAAAACGAAATGAAAATAATTAGATTCAACCTTAAAAAATCTCTGTTCTATTTCTGATTTTCCTGATGAGCGTTCGTAAAAAAAACTACAACGAGAATACTTTGGCTTTTATAGTCATATTACAATCGTTTTATCTTCCTCTTTTCTTTTCTCTTTCTTCTTTGTACTCCTCTGTTGCTTTGCATTCATTCCTTTCTGCAGGTGTTAGAGGCGTGACGATGACGTGCGAGGAGATGGAACGGCGCGCATAGGCAGAGGCGGCGAGGAGCTGGAGCGGTGTGCAGTACTGGAGGCGTGCATGCTGCTAGGTTTCTCTCATCCTTTGCTCTTGAAAGTTTTTGTTGTGGGATAGGTATTTTCCTTTGGGCCTGTTGGGTTTATTTAATTTTGGGTCTGGTTTTTTTTTGGTTTGTAAATGAACTGTTAACATTTTGGGTTTTATTTGTTTATTTTCGGGCTTCTAGCTTGGGCAAAAATTGGGCTAGAACAAATGTCTTACCCAAGGCTCGTCTCATTTTAAAATGGGCCTTATTTTTTTTGCCCAAGCCTATTTTTTAGGCCTATATTTTTCCCAAACCCTCTCACTTTTTAGAGGGACTTCGGGTCAGGCCGGGTGGCCTGGCCCCTGAGCAAGTTTACTGTCAAAAAATGACTATGATAATTTACTCATTCAAGAGCAAGCAACCCGTGGCCACATATCATATTTATAAATCCACATAATGTTAATGAGAGGATATTGTTAACTCTTTAATTTAACTATGAATTCCACTGTTACTAGTAAAGCCACGCTATACACAAGTCATGTACCCAACATACCGACTATCAGCTCGATCATCTTTAGAGCATAAGCTTCTACTTATACCAAAGCACATGAGTTATATACGCATGGTTAGTGACTAACTCAAAATTTAGGTAAATTACACCATGAACGTCACAAGTGAGTGAATTCACAAATAGATTCAAAATTAGCTCATCCTGGGTCCAGTCCAATTTATCATTCTTTCAATGAACACATATATGTCTGTACCCGTGGAGTCAACTGCTCCGATAGTCGAGGCTAGTCATTTCTTCAATTGGAATTATAGATGACATAATAATCCTTCTCAGTATTTGAATCAAATGCTCAGTTTGATTCTTCTATAGGATTACAGACTCGTTTAGATTATCTACTGAACTAAGTTGTCTTTCTCGCAAAGTAAACGTTCTTACAGTGCCACTTATCACCAGTTTGAACTTAGGCAATCAATGAGCTAATATTTACTTGTCACAATTTCACTATGCATGCAAAATATGAAAGAAAAAAATACAAAAGACATAATAGTGAAATGTGAAACTTATTTATTTATCGTTCAAATACATAGAGAACAATTACATGTTTACTATAATATGGGCACATTTTCCAATAAAAAATTTTTTGCAGTAATGAATGACACTTCAAAGCGAATTATAAAGAGTGGAAAGAATACTTATCTACTAAAGGCAAATGTATGAAACTCTTTATGATAGAATCTTGTTTAGTGGAGAATTCAAAAGACACTGGGTCATTGATTCGGGATTCACTAATCATGTTTGTGTTTCTCTCCAAAGGTTCAAGGAGACGAAAGATCTTAGAAGTAAGAGCTTATCATTACGGATCGGGAATGAGACAAATGTTGCAGCTAAAGTAGTGGCAGATGTACATCTTTATTTTTGATAATTTTAAGAAGATTATTTTAATGTACGATTTTTATGTACCATGTTTCAAAAGAAACATAATTTCTATTGCATTTTTATATAAAGACGGCTTGACCGTGACTTTTAATAATTGAATTGCAATATTTAGAAATTGTAATCTTACCTGTAATGGATGGCTGTCAAATAATCTCTATTTTATCAAACCAAATATGTACACACTACTTGAGACTAAAATATAGAATAACAGACTTATAACTTCTCACTCTAATGAGGTGTACATTTGGCATTTGAGACATGGTCATATTAACCGAGAAAAATCACTAGAATTGTGAAAGATGGCATCTTAAGTTCACTTAAAGAAGTTGATCTTCCACAATGTGAATCTTTCTTGGAAGGTAAGATGACTAAACGATCTTTTAATGCAAAAGGAACAAAGGCCAAAAAACCCCTACAACTTGTGCACACTGATGTATGTAGTCCCATGAACGTTAGCGCAAGAGATGGTTATGAGTATTATGTAACATTTATTAATTACTATTCTAGATATGATTATGTTTACCTGCAAGAGTGAAACCTTTGATAAATTCAAAGAGTTTCATATAGAAGTGGAGAAACAACTAGGTTTACCCATAAAGACACTTTGGTCAGATTGAGGTGGGTAATATTTATCTGATGAGTTCTTAGGATACCTCATAAAGAATGGGATTTTATCTTAGTTAACCATATCGGGCACTTCACAACATGATGGCATGGTAGAGAGAAGAAATCGAACGTTGTTAAACAGAATACATTCGATGTTAAGTTATTTGGAGCTATCAATCTCTTTATAGGAATATATGGTACAAATTGTTTGCTATATTCTGAATGATGTATCAACTAAGGCATCATCAAAAACTCCATATGAATTGTGGCATGGCATAAAGCCAAGTCTAAAACATTTAAGGATTTTGGGATGCCCAACCCACGTATTGGACAGTGATGCGAGGAAGTTAGACTCACGGATAGAATTGTGCATGTTTGTAGGATATCCAAAGGGAACAAATGGTCGTTTTTTTTATAACCCAAAAGATCAAATTGTTATAGTGTCAACTCATACTACTTTATTTGAAGAAAGTTACATGAATGACTTTAAACCTCAGAGTAAAGAGGTACTAGAGGAAATTTTGGGATATATACAAAACCTTACTGAAATGGTTCCAGAACCAACTCCTAGTAGTATACCTGCAAATAATGCGTGACATAAGATTCTTCATCATAGTGGGAGGGTCTCTCGTAGGCCTGAGTTCTTCCAATCTGGCAAAAGTGTTTTTAACACTAAGTTTGTTGAATAAGAAGATAATGACCCACTTACATATGACGAAGCGATGTAAAGTGCTGATTCCAAGCTCTAAGAAATAACTATGAAAGCTAAGAGGACTCTATATATTCCAGCTCAGTATGGGAATTTGCTAACTTATCGGAAAGGATAAAACCCATATCATGTAAGTGGATCTACAAGAGGAAAAGAAATGCAGATGGAAAAGTGAAAACTTATAAGGCTAGGCTTGTAGCAAAATGTTATACTCAGAAAGAAGGCATCGATTATTAAGAAACTTTCTCTTTGGTTGCCATGCTCAAGTTAATCCGTATATTACTATCCATTGCGGTGACTCTAGGTTACAAGATCTAGTAAATTTATGTCAAGAGAGAATTTTTGAACAACTATCTTGAAAACTACATCTAAATGATTCAACCCATCGAATATATAGCTAAATGAAACAAGCAAAAAGTTTTCAAACTTCTTAGATCCATGTACGGACTTAAGCAAGCATCCCACTCATGGAATCAAAGATTTGATCAAGAGATCAAGAATTTTGTATTTGAGCAAAACATCGATTAACCTTGTGTTTATTAACGTTTAGAGGATGGAAATGTGGTCTTTCTCGTTTTATATATCGATAAAATTCTACTCAATGGGAATGATGTAGGGACATTGACATCAGTTAAACTGTTGTTAACCCAACATTTTAGCATGAAGGACTTGGGAAAAGCTAATTTTGTTCTAGGCATTTGAATCCTAAGGGATTAAAAGAACGAAGTCATAGCATTGTCTTATGCTTCATACATAGACAAAATATTGGAACGTTATGCAAGAACCAATTCGAATAAGGGAAATCAACCCTCCGTATTGGGATTTTATCTCTCTTTAGAGGACTGTCTTAAGACAGTGGAAGAAAAAAAATGAGAAAGGTTCCTTATGCTTCTGTAGTAAGAAGTCTCGTGTATGCTATATTAAGCACACATCCAGATATCTATTTTGTAGTGAGGTTGGTAAGTCAATATCAGGTGAATCCAGAACTAGTGAGCAGTTAAACATATACTCACGTATTTACGGAGAATGAGTGATTATATGCTTGTGTATTTCGAAAGAAATCTTACGCCTATTAGATATATTAATTCTGACTTCCAAGCGTGTCAAAATTTGAGGAAATCGACATCAGACCATGCTTTTATCCTAAATGGTGGCTCCATAGTGTGAATAAGTGTGAAGCAGGCTTACATTGCTAACTTCATTATGGAGGGTTGAATATGATGTATGGAAAAGCTATGGCACTATAACAATGTAAACATAGCTAAACCTGAAAGAAACCATATAATGACAAAACATATTAAGGGAGACGATAATGTTTAATGAAATAGTGGGTGTAGTCAAAGATTGCATATGAGGACAAACCTTAGGGATTTGTTTTGCCAAGACTCTACTAGCTAGTGAGCTCTTTGGGAAACATATGGATGGGCACGAGAATGTGAAACATGACTCATCTACTTTATTAGGGGAAGTGGGAAATTGTTGGATCTGGCACCCTAAGTGTAGTATTTTCGTCTAAGTACACTTTTAATTTTTTGAACAGATTGATTAATAAAATTATTCATGAATTACATTAATAATTTGTATATTATCCTCAAATGGTTTTTTCATACAAATCAAAATGAAAGCAAATGATTCTTATTGGTTTCCTAATGTTTAACTAATACTAAATGATATTAAGTGGTCAGATCGTATTTCGAAAAAAATAGCTTGTATTATTAGACAAACCTAAACATGCCATTAGTCTAATCGAAAATGAGCGAACTAATTGAAAGACTAATATGCCTTCTATCAAGTCAAATTAGGGAGATTCTTTGTCTTGGGCATTAGAGCAGATGACTCCCAGAAGATAAAAATATAGATCTGACTAACTGGACTGATAGTATATCTAGCTAGACCCAAGTAGAATAGATCCTGAATTCATTTATAGATTTATTCGCTTTTGATGTTCATAGTGTGGCATACCTAAATCCTAAGTGGATGGCGGACTATGTATGCATGACTTATACACTTTGATGTGAGTAAAAGCTTGAGATCGAATAAATAAGGAACCGAAAGCTGGTGCGTTGGGTGTACGACTACTACAATACATAGTGTCATACAAAATAGTGAAATGCATGGCTCGAGACATAGGAAAATGATATAATCTCATTGGCATTACATGGTTGATGAAAAGTAAACATGACCATGGGTCTTTCGTCTTTGTGATGAATAACTTGATTACTATTCGATAGTAATTGACTTTTCATGAAGGAAGATGTAATGGTTACCATGAGATAAAATAAAATCATATTGGGAGAACATATATTATCCCAAAAAAATTAAGGATGTCATATGAGGGTAACACACTTATAACAATGTTATTTAATGAGCACTGAGTAGTTGCTTTCATAATGACATGTTGTTAAGGAGAGCTCAATCACGATACTATAGTGGAATGACTTCGTGACTAAATGAGCTTATAATTAATAGGTTAAAAGCCAGAACATAATTATAAATCATTTGAGCCTTAATTACATATATCCACTCGATCCCTCCGCTAGCTCGTTGAAACTAGAAATGAATTGAGTGTTTGAATAAAAATGAACGAAATGAATAAGGAAAGAGAAATAGGAAATATTCAGGAATGGTTATGTTTTTTCCAAAAAGGAAAAATAGAATCATTCGGAAATGAATGTAGGTTTCCAAATGAAAATGGAAATGGAAACGAAAATGATTCATTTGCAATTCTATATGTATTACTTAAAAATGATTGAAAGAATGAGTTTATATTTTTGAGTTGTTTTGAAACCTGAAAATGAAAATAAATCATTCAGCCATAGTGAACATTTTGAGTTGTGAAATGTTAAACATATTTTCTCGAAGTAATAAAATCGTCAAAATTTTATTGAGGGTAAATTAGGGATGAGAAAATTGTTTAATATAGAATATTAAAGTTTATTTGGAGACATAGAAAAACTGAATCGGGTTGGATCACATTACAAAGTACTAGGTCAAAAGGCCGAGGAAGTACTCGTAATTAAACCCGATGTGAGAGAAGCCCAAAACCTTTCATATAACATGAAAGGGTAGCAAACCTAGCAGGAATACTAGGGTGTGCCTTCCACCCCAGTCCTACTCTAAGTGGGAAGTTGTTTTTCTATTTGAACTAAATCACTACAACTTAAAAAGAGTCCTACCTTCTTTTCTTATAAATAGATGGCACCAGTAGGGCATAAAATAGGATTTGGGGAGATTGTTATCTACTAAAAAATAAAGATAACTTATTCTCAACTATTGAACATATTTTTCTAGAATAACAATTCTATCAGTTTCTATTAAAGAAAAAAGAATTTTTGTTTTCACCCCAACTATAAGAGAGAACTTTTTTAGTTCCATGTTTTGATTCAATTGGTTCAAGCCAACACTCAAAGTAGTTCGTGGTACGAGAATAGCGAAGAAGATAGTTTGGTTGAAAGCCAGGAACAACGAACGTCCGCTAAGTCGAAAACACATGTATGAATCTGGTTAGGTTTATTGCTATAAATATCACAAACCAGGTCAATTTCAAAATTTTAATTTTTAGTTGTGCAAGAAAATCGTTTGCAACTGGATTTTTTCCAACATGATGAACAGTACTTTCGTGCAATGGGCATTGAGGATAATGCCACAAAGGTAAACACTGTTCCAATTTATTTTACTTTTGTCATTTTTATGGTGGCATCGTAGATCCACAAATGAAATACGAGGTGGTACCGTTATTAGGATGGGTGGAGTTCCATAATGGATTTAGGAACCAATTTTACCCTAAATGTACTAAGAAAGAAGCTAGGCTATGTTGTGTCGGCTTACGTAACAAGACACAGCTTGGGAGTATGTTTGGGAGTTCACTAAGTTGTTTCTCCAAATCCTTGATTTGAGTGAGAAAGAGGCATTCTACTAGTTCAAAGATAGGTTGAAATGTTGGGCAAAGCAAGAGTTGCATCGACTAGGGGTCAAAGAGCTTACCAAAATTATGGCTGAGACAGAGTCTTTTGTTGAGCTTGGCCCAAGGAAAGACAAGTTTAAGTCTTCCAAGCTCAAAGAGACGAGCAATGGTGGGGGAGACCATGAGGAATAATAGGATAAAAATAGCAATAGGGAGAATGGTAACAATGGTGGTAAGGGGAAACTATATAATGGGAAGAGGAAACCCAAAAACCAACCGAAGGGAAAAGAGAATGAAAAAAAGCCAATATGATGCTTCTTATGTTATGGTTCGCATATGATGTAGGAATATCTAGAGATATCTAAGATATCTGCGATTAGTAAAGAAGAGAAGCTAAAGCCTGATGAGGAAAATATATTGAGGTTTGGATCAATGAAATTTAATTCTGCGAAAGCGAAGAGGGATCACAAGTAGAAAGGGTTGATGTTTGTGGACATCAACATCGCAGGGTGAAGGATGAGTGCTTTTTATGATACTGAGCCATCTGATTTGTTCATATTGGAGAAAGTCATGGGTAAACTTGGTCCCTCAGTTAGCAAATAGACTAAAAAGATCTGGACTGTAAATTCTAAAGAGGTCCCAACTATAGAAGTAGCACAAGGTGTTGAGCTATAGATTCATCAATGGAAAGGCAAGGAAGACTTTGAGGTAATTCACTTGGACAATTACAACTTTGTTCATAGCTTGAATTTTCTTGACAAGATTAATGTTCTTTTGATTTCTTTTGCCAATTGCATATGTATCGTAGATACTCGTCAACAACAATACATTATGTCAGTGAGTTGATACATGAGGGGTGAAACCAAGATATTGTCAGCAATCTAGCTAGCCAAGGGTATTCCTTATAGTGAAAATATTGATTCAGTAGATCAAAGTGCTAAGAAAACCCCCATAAAAACGCTAGAGGTGCAACAAACCAACATAAAGCTTGTTTAGTTATTAGTGGGGCTACCACTTATGAGAGAGATGGATTATGCATCCAACTTTGTTGGAAAAGTGGTCATGCAAACTAGATAGTCAAATAGAGTAAACTCTATAAGGGAGGTAAATCTCAAACACTTTTCTAGTGCTTTTCATTATGATTTACCATTGGCTTGACAAAGACACAAGGCCCTTTTAAAGTTCTGAAGTAGGTAAGCTGAGGGGCTTACAAAACGAAGTTGGTGATAATACTCAAGGTTAACCCAATTTTCAATGTCGGTGTACCTAAGCCAATTTGTAAGATTCAATGGGATGCCAATCGGGGCAAGTCAAAATGGGGGCAAGTAAGAAGGGCAGGATCTAATAATCGAGATGTATAAACGAGAGAGACAGTTCAAATAAGACGATGACAGAGACATAAGCCAAGGCAAATGTTTCAAGGAGCGAAACCACCCAATAAAGAGGCTAGTTGGGAAACGATCGAGGTATTGAGCCAATTTGGCGACGATTCAAACCAGTGTTATTTGAAGGACACAATGAGAATGTCGCAAGAATGGGTGAGGGAGAATGTCATGAGCCATGGATCAAAGCCTATGACGATTGTACACAAAACATCCCATGCATGTCAATTAATTAAATAAGGCTCATTTGACCAATAAGAATTGACCCGATTCATGGAATACATGGAGAAGCTCATCTACTCAAGCTTTGGTGGCCCAGTGGAACACTCTAGTAAAACTAAAGCTACAATGGTGAATATTTGTAATCATAAGGGATGCGATTGTATAATATTTAAATCCCTTAGGACTCTCATCTTGTAGATAGACTTAAATCTCAACTATTAATGTATTTTAAACTAGACCGTTGGATCATGGAGAGCTCAACAGTAAATAAAGTCCTTCCCCTCATTTGTAATCATTCAATTGTAATTCTTCAAAGTAATAGAAACACTTTGAGAGCATTAATTCAAACATTTGGTGTGCATTTGCTTTCTTATGGCTTTTCTATTCATTTTTTGCTTCTTCGCTTGAGAGCTTGGTTTTGCTTTATTTTGGTGCCTTAGAAAATTTCTTTTGTGCATTCATACTTTCGAGAGTAAAATTGACTTAGGCAGATTTGAAGCAAAAGAATCGTCTAAGGCTACATGGTTTGTCAGACTAAAGTTCTAGTCTCGTGACTTGGACACCTTAAAATTTGAACTTATTGGCCTTGATTTTTTAAAAATATGAGGCTTATTTGGATTTTTTGAGTTTAATCTACTTTTTAGTTTAATTTTAGAATCAAGCTAAATTTTAATTTAATTTTAGAATTAAGATAAAAGGATCAAACTTAAGATATAGGCTAAATTCAAAAGCTTTCCAAATTTTGAGGGTAAACTTGATCTTTGAATGGAATTTTGATTAAGACTCGTGCAAAAAGAGCATAATATCTAATGTTGGTTTTAATTTAGAATTTGTTTAATTTTGGATTTAAATCAATTTTAAATTTGAATATTACATATTCAATTTAATTCAACATTATTTTCGAAAATTTGATGGAAATGTTTAAACATCTACTTACGGGTAAAAAGGAGAAATAATAATAATAAATTGATTTTTAAATAAAATTAGATTTTAAATTTAGTTTTGTTTATAAATAATTTTTAATCATTTTGGCCCAATTGAGAAGTCATTAGATATTTTACATTTTCAGGGTGTAAGTTCAAAATCCAAGTTAATGTCCAAGTCCAATGTCAAGGTCTAAAGTCCAAAGAATAAAAATGAGTCCAATTAGAGGATCCAGAAAGCATAAAGTTTACAAGCTTAGGTCCAAATCTAAAAGAAGCTTAATGTGCTGAGCCCCAATTTTTAAGATTCCTTAATGTTTTGAAACCAAGTGGGGACTGCATTTATGGAGAATCCCTTATTACTATTATTTAAATATATATACACACACATTAGAATCTGAAAAATAAAACAAAAAACTCAAGAAATCTGGGAACTTTGAATTTTCTGGTAAACTTCTGAATTTTTGGATTACCAAACTTAAAGATGAAAAACAAAGGGAGAGTTTTTGAAGTTTCTTTTGTAAAACAAATAAAATATGACCCGTTTGATACCCTGCGTCCTCACGTTTTCATTGAATGGTGTAATTGCTATCGTGGTCCTTCATTAGTTTTTATCTACGCAGTTTAATCCTTAACCCAGTTTTAATTAATTCAATTCAATCCTAACTTAATTTTGATTTTATTTAATTTGATACCTTTTGTTTTATTTATTTATTTTTTTAATTTAAAATTTCATTTTTATTTTATATGATTTTAATTAGTGATCACGTACTTGTTTTAATTATTTCATATGGCTTTTGTATATGTGATGATAGAATTTACTTTAAACATGTTGAAGCATGATCTTCTTTATTTTTTTTATTAAGCATGACTATTTGTAATGATTAAGGTTTGTATTTGTACCTTATATATATATATTGATTTATTGATTATTTTAGTTACATGTAAATATGATTTTAGAAATTGGGTCTGGTAGTATTAATTTTGTTTTGGATTATGCGAAATGTGTCCATTTTGAGGACAGTTTGAGGGATAGTCTGAAGGTTATGATTGCTCCGTAGAGAGAGCGTGAGTTTGCTATTTTGGTAGATAAGGCGAAGATTGTCGAAGAGGTTAAACGCGTGGAGCGCCAGAACAGAGAGCGACTGAGAGGTAAGAATAAGAGGGATTCAGAGCCCTCTAGTTCTATTCAGAGGCCTAAGAAATGAGCCAGGCCATCAAAGTAGGAGTTTCTGTTGCTTCTACTGGGATTCAGCCTTGTGGTGACAGTGGTAGGCATCATCTGAGCAAGTGTTGGAGGAGATTAGGGGCTTGTCTACGGTGTGGGTCTTTGGAACATTCGATTAGAGAGTGTCCACATCATGTTGATTAGGTGCAAGCTTCAGGACCGAGTTCCGTTCAGCTTTAGAGAGCAGTACAACAACCACCCAGGGGCCGTGGATCGGCTAGAGGTGGTAATGGTATGGGCCAATGACAGAGAGCACCGGGTAGAGGTGCTAATTAGACTGAGGCAAGTAGTCTGTACTGATTTATGCTATTCGACGTTGAGAGGACAAAGACTCCTCTGATGTGATCATGGGTACGTTTAACACTCCTATGTAGCTAGTTCAGTTTTCGAGAACTTGGGGATTTATGTTGAGTGTACTTCTGGTGAGATTACTGTACTAAGTCTATTGGGACAGTCTATTCGGGTAAATAGAGGTTATAGGAATGTTTCATTGGAAGTACAAGGGGTGATGTTTCCGGAAAATCTAATGGAGCTATCGTTTGGAGAATTTGACTTAATCTTGGGTATAGAATGGTTAGTTGAGCACCGAGTTAGTTTGGACTACACGACTAAGAGGGTCATTCTAAGGACCGAGGATGATAAAGCAGTGGTTGTGATTGGTGAGTGTCGAGATTACCTGTCTAATGTAATCCCTGCACTAGTGGCTAAGAAATTGGTTCGAAAAGGGTGTAAGGCGTATTTAGCCTACGTCAATGTTTCAGTTTCTAGGAACTCTTCTAATGGGGATATCAGAATAGTGAGGGAATTTTTGGATGTTTTTCCTAAAGAGTTACCAGGTTTACCTCTAAATTGGGAAGTTGAGTTCGACATTGAGCTTCTACCGGGTACAACTCTGGTACCATTGCTCTATACTGTATGGCACCGAAAGAGCTTACAAAGCTTAAGGCTCAACTTCAAGAGCTTTTGGATCGTGGTTTCATCTGTCCTAGTGTGTCTCTATGGGAGGCACCGGTTCTATTTGTGAAGAAAAGAATGGTACCATGAGGATGTGCATCAGCTACTAGCAGTTGAATAAACTGATTGTGAAGAATAAGTACCCACTTCCAAGGATCGACGATCTGTTTGATCAGTTTCGTGGGGCTGCGGTACTCTCGAAAATAGTTCTACGTTCTGGGTATCATCAGCTTAAAGTTAAGGAAGTTGATATTCACAAGACGACATTTAGGACTCATTATGGATATGAGTTCCTAGTTATGCCCTTTGGTTTGGCGAATGCTCCTGCTGCATTCATGGATCTGATGAACTTAGTTTTTTAGCCGTATCTAGATCAGTTTGTCGTAGTCTTCATCGGTGATAGTCTGGTGTACTCTAAGACTAAGGATAAGCATGATGAGCATCTTAGAGTAGTGTTTCAAATACTTCGAGAGAAACAACTCTACGCTAAGTTGAGCAAGTGTTAGTTCTGGTTGTAAGAGCTAAATTTTATGGGGCACGTGGTTTCTACTGAGGGGATCCAAGTTGATCCTAGAAAGATTGAGGCTATGCTTGATTGGAAACAGCCTAAGAACGTTTATGAGATTCGTAGTTTTCTGGGTCTTACGGGTTATTTTTGGTGATTTGTTGAGCGATTTTCACTGATTGTAGCTCCTCTTACTAAGCTTCTGCGCAAGAATGTTCCCTTTTTCTGGTCTAATGCGCAACAATTGAGCTTCGAGAAGCTCAAGTCTATTCTAACTCAGGCTTCTGTTTTGATACAACCTAAATCTGGTAGGAAATTTTTGGTGTACAATGATGCATCGTACGTCGATTTGGGATGTGTACTGCTGCAAGATGGTAAGGTTGTAGCTTATGTGTCCCGTCAGCTTAAGTCACACAAAGGAAATTATCCAACATACGATCTCAAGTTAGCTGCCGTGGTGTTTGCTTTAAGGATCTAGAGGCATTATCTGTATAGTGAGAGGTGTATCATCCACACCGATCAAAAAAGCCTCAAGTACCTCCTTACTCAAAAGGATTTGAATTTCAGATAGTGACACTAGATTGAGCTGCACAATGACTATAACTGTACGATAAAGTATCATCCTGGTAAGGCCAATGTGGTGGCTGATGCTCTCAGTCGTAGAGCGACAACTGATTTGAGAGTGATGTTCACTCGTCTTAGTCTATTCAATGATAGAGGTCTATTAGCCGTGTTTCAAGTTAAGTCGAATTGGATTGGGCAGATTCGAGAAAAGCAGTTAGGGGATGATTCTTTGGTTCTGCAGTTCCGTCAGGTTGAGAGTGACAGTACATCTGATTTTGGACCGAATAAAAAAGGTGACTTCTGATAGACAGAAGTCCTATGCGGATCTAAAGAGGGATATCAAGAACTCCAACGTATTTCTTAATGTATATATGTAGAAGAAAGTTCCGAGGTTCGATCATAATGGCAAGTTAAGACCTAGGTTCATTGGGCCGTATCAGATTTTGAGACGCGTGGGACCAGTTGCTTATCAGTTAGAGCTACCTCCAGAGTTAGACCGTATCCCTAAATAATTAAGTCTACTTTTGTGAAATCCTAACATAAATGCGTATCTACTTCAGTGGTTACGTGTTCTGGGTGTGTATGAGAGGTCTTGTGCTCAAGTCACACTTTTAGCAAATTTTGTTATTTTTAATCTTAGCCTCATTCCTGCTGGGTAGGTTTTTGTAACATTTGTAAACTCATATTAGAAAGAGCCTACTGGTTCGGGTGGTAATGAATTAGCTTACTGGAGGTCTAATGTTCGAATCCCGGCGTGAGCATGGGTGATATTTTTATTTCGGTTAGCTGAAAGAGACTTAGGATGGAATTGAAAGTCTGAGTGAGTGGATAGTTGAGATTGAGTTGTTAGTAGAGAGTTAGGATTTATCCGATGTTGTTTTTATTTTTGAGGTTTTTCAAAAAAATAGTTTTCTCTCTCCTCCTATTTCTCTTTGACGTTCTTTTCTGTGTCCCTTCCCCATAAAAAAGTTTCTTCTTTTTTTTCTTATTCTGTCAATATTTTGTTCCAAATCACTATGATACAAACCCTTTGTCTCTCCGTGTGTTTAGGCAAGCGAAAGGGTGAGTTCTTACTCGTTTCAATGGCAACGGTTTCTGATAATATTCGTTGATATTACTGTTCATAGTTTGGTTTTTGGATTTTGGTAGCAGTGAATCGTGAAGAACGGGATTCTCCTCTCGTAGAATCATAGTCGAAATCGTTCAAGGTAGTGGGTAAGTGATGAACACTTGAATTGAACCATTATCAATTTCGTTGGTTAGATTTAATTGAGAATTAAAATCGAATTTGGGAGTTTGTTATGGTGATTTTAGGTTCTAGTGGTCTCGAGAGTGTTTTCGCATCAAATCGAACTAGGTGTATACTTTTAACACAAAAAATTAAGCTTCGACGAAAGCCGAAAATGAAGTCTATCGACGTCACACGGGCGTGTGGCCAACCGTGTGGTTGGCCGTGTGTGAGACACGATCATGTGACTAACGAAAGAGTGGCCGTGTGCAAGACACGACCGTATGATGGTGTGAGTGTGGCCGTGTGGGCTACACGGGCTAGGCCAGATTGAACGTGTGGGCCACACAGGTGTGTGGGCCTACACGGGCATGCCACATGGGTGTGTGGATTTTGGGCCAGGCCGTGTGGGCCACATGGATAAGGCCAATCTAGGCATGTGGGCCCACACGAGAATATGGGCTCAAAATTTTAAAAATTTCCCTAAGATCGTACGGGTAGTTCCGATTGACTGTGGGCCTATCGTATGATTTGATATTTTGACAGACTGATCTGATTAGAAAATTGATATGTATGTCTGACCGTACTGTTTAGGTATGTATGTTATCTGTATACAAGCATGTTAAAGAATTTTAAATATGTTAATTCTGTATATATGGAGGAAGTGATTTGTATGGCGATCTTTCGCCTATATTCTGGAAGCTTGACTGCATATTATTCTGTTATGTGTCGCATCAACACTATATGGTGTGTAGGGATGGATGAGTGTTTTAACCCCACATGGTGTGATGGGATGGCAGGAGATGGTGTGTAGAGGATGGGGTAGGATTCTGTATATCTATTTTGCTTATCTGATTCTGCTATCTATATCTGTCATGGGCTTAGGTTTGAATCTGTATATGAAGTTCTGTATATGTTGCATGTTTGTTTCTGTCGGGTTAGACACTGAGTTTACAAGAACTCATATTTGCTTGTCTGTTCTGTTCAAGTAACCCATAGACTTAGGTGGGTTAGTGCGACGGAGGCTCAGCGGTGACCACTTGATCGAGATTTGTTTCTGTTTAGGAATAATGGTTTTATTTTAAAATCTAGTTTTCTTAAGAGTTTGTAATTTTTGAGACTCTCTGAACTGTATAGTTTTAACTTTTGGATTTGGATTTCGTTTTGCATTCTTTTCTTCAACATTGACAAAAACATTACGCAAACAAATGGTTTTAACAAATGGTTTTTGGAAAAACGAACTTGGTTTTGTTTAAAATGATTTCCAAACTTCTACTGTGAAATAAACAGTTAATTTTAAAGAACAACTTAAATCGGTTTCAGTAAAGTATATGTCTAAACAAATATGTTATAATACCTGGATGATTTATCAAATAACTAAACATAATTTTATCAAAGTATTGTCAGTTTCAAAAACCTACATTGTAACACTCACAGATTCGGCCATAACGTCTAGGTCGTGTTTGGTGTGTTACATGTTTAATCAGTTATAATTAAGTGATGTAATTGGTGCAAGAAATGACTTGAGGTGAATGGCATAGATGTCAGGGGACTACTTAGAATGTCACGACATTGAAGACATCAAGTTGAAACATTCAAGCTAAACATGCAACTGGGAGGAATTTCGAGGAAGCTAAATACACAATTAACATTCAAACTAACCATGAATTATACAATCATAACAATTTCAATATATAAACACCAAATATAATTTTTCTCGAGCCTTATACGAGCTTACATACTATCTAGTATCAATCTAAATTTTAACTAAGACTAATTTGCAACACTTCCAAAATTACAGATCAATTATATCATAAATAAAACCTTAAAATAATCAATCATGTCATAAACATTCAAATATGATGATACACAATTAAATTCGAGTCTCCATCGAGCTTACGGAAGCTCTAAAATTGACCTGGAAATAAATAGGGATCAAATTGAAACATTTTCAAAAGATAAAGGTAATCATGCAAAATAGGGGTCACACGGTCATGTACCCAAGCCGTTTAACTCACTGTGACTATGTGATTCAAAATCCCAATTTCACCAGAAGATACACAACTGTGTGGCTAGGCCGTGTGACAAACGGGAACCATGTGACTTGAAAAACTCCTACAATACAGTGGTCACAAAGTTGCGTCACCAATTCGTGTATGACACACGACCATGTGCCAACCCGTATAGTATAAAATGTGTCATTACCTAATTCATGTCAAGACAAACCAATAACTCAAATGGTGCATATTTAGCCATTCAAACCTGTACAAAACCAACTAATACTTATGCCAATGTATGCATTTAGCCAACTACAAGACCATTTAACCATACCACATGAAATGATCACATTGTCAAGCTTAACAACTTAAGTGTTCATCAACTACTCAAACAACACACCAAAACATGTCATATACATCCTACTAATGTCTAACCAATATTCCACATTGGCACCATTTCACAAACAATGTTACATGGATCAAATCATGTCATTCAAGATATGTACCAAAACCTACCCTTTTACACCATTTCAAGATGCCAAATACCAATGTTGTCATATCACTTATTAAGTCAAATAATCTATTATCCCAAAGACATTATCTCAACCTTAGAATCATTCAACTTTAGGTTAGTCATTTGCCACAATTATCGTTTACCACAATCACCTTATTCACACATTAAACATCGTACTAAAACATTCAAATCCAACATCAATATTAGTTCAAAATCAAGAACCTACAAAGTAAACACATTTTTGTTACAAGTTCTATATGCAAATCATCTAAACATTCCAAAAATTATCGAAACGATGCTTATTGACATAATTACAATTACTAAAGCTTAGTTGTATATGTCCAATTGGTCCCTTCGCTAGCTCAACAAAATCTCGATTAGACTGCATTTGAATCAGAAAAAAATCATACGACTTTGAAAATAATTTAATTAAGTTGATTTATTCAATAAGGAATTAAATTGGGTAGTCGTGAGAATTGTTCAATTAGAGAATTTGATTAAAGAATTATCTTGAAAACTTAATTTTGGAAAATCTCAGTGATTTTTGGGAAAAATTAATTTTGATCAAGAAAATTTAAATTAATTAAATTAATTAAAATAAATATGATATTTTTGGAATTTTATTTTCAAGTTAGACAATTGACCCAATAATTGGACTTCAGATTGAAAATTGGAACCGAGAACCAAAACTGAGACCGAGTCCCAAAACTATTCGAACCGGACTCAGTATGTGAAACTAGGTCGACGGCCCAACCGATGGTGGACTAGACCGGTTGGGCCATCACTAGCTTGGACCAAACCGGCTCGAGGTACCGTGAGGGTGTCGCACCTGCACCATCGAGCACAACAATGCTGGCAGCTACAACGACGGCATTCTAGTCCTCGATGGATGATCAAATGCGGTGGTTCTTCAACGGTTGAGTAGTGGAAGGATCACACTCCTACTGGAACTCTAACAAATAATTTAATTTCATATTAACTATTTCAAAAGTAATATTATTCCAATAAATTTAATATTAAATTTAATGTAATACTTATTATAATAGTATTTTTAATATTATATTAAGATAATATTCTATTAATTTAATAAATTTAATATTAAAGTGATTAAGTTTTATCTTAGTTGAACTCTCTAAACTCTCCCCATATAAAGAGTAGGGGTGAGCAAAACTCGATTCGACTCGAAAAAATAAAAAAAAAATTGAATTTCGAGTTAAACGAATCGAGTTATTCGAGTTAATCGAGTTATTCGAATCAACTCGAATTTTTTTTCGAATTTCGAGTTCGAATCGAGTTGAGTTTTCGAATTCGAATAACTCGAATAATTCGAATAATTTGAATATTAAACTATAATATTTTACATTTTTACCCTAAATTCTCAAACCTTTTTATTTTTCCCTCAAAACTTTTACTCCTTCCCACTTCCCCCCAAAACTTTTACTCCCCTCCCCTCCCAACCCCCCAATCTACCCAAAATCTATTTCCCACCAAAATTTTACTCTCCCATTTACTTTTTCTCAAAATTTTACTCCCAAAAACCCTCAAAACCTTTTATTTTCCCCCAAAATTTTTACTCCCTCCCACTTTTCTCCTAAAACTTTTATTCGCTTCCCATCTCACCCCCCATCTACCCCAAACCCTCCCCACTCCAATTTTTTTTAATATTTTCCCTCCAAAATTTTACTCCCCCTATTTACTTTTCCTCAAACTTTTATTCCCCCAAAATTTTTATTTTCCCCCTAAACTTTTACTTCTCACCCTTTACTCTCAAAGAAAAAATCAAAATTATCCAAAAAAAAATCACTAAGCATAAATAGTAATAATTTTATTTATATCTACTATTTATATTATTAAATTAAATTTCACATTTTATATTATTTATATTATTGAATTGTTTAGTCATATTGAATATTTATATTAAAATTGAATTATTAATTATGCCATAAAATATTCATGTTAAAATTTTATATTGGTATCAATTTCACATTTTATTTTTAAAATAACTTTTATTAAAAAAATCATATTTTTACATTTAATATATTTTTTAATTCCAAAAAACATAATGACAAGATTCTGAAGATAATTGAAACAACAAAGCAAGCAAAGAAGCTAACCAGTATATAAAAAATTAATAAATAAATTATGAGGGGATGAAAGTTAATAAAAAATTTGATGAAGGTGGTTAAATTTTATTACGACGGGTGACAATAGTTACAAGGACCCAAAATTATTTTTTAAAATTTAACTCGAACAAATATATTCGATTCGATTCGATTCGAATTCCATCTCACTCGACTCGATTCGAGAAAACTTCAAATAAAGTTAGGATGATAAAATGAGATTCGAAAACTCGATTAACTCGAAAATTTTCGATTTGATTCGATTCGATTCGATTCGATCGAATGCTCACCCCTAATAAAGAGAGCCTTGGGTCATTATTTTTGACAGACTTTGAATTCAGGAGAAAGTTTAGAGAGAAAATTCTCTAAAGAAATTATTCGAGAAGATTTTTAGAAATATTTTTTTATTTACTTGGCCCAGAAGTTTAGAGAAATTGTGAAATTGCCCTATTGGTAATTTTTTGGAAAATTCTGTGATTTGAAGCAAGCCCACACCCAACAGACGTAAGCTTAAGGATAGTGGAGAAAACTACTTAGTCGAAGTGTTCATCCTAAATGAATCAAAAAGGTGAAATTTTGATTAACTGTTTATTATTTTAGATATCACAACCAAGTTTTAATTTTTGGAAAAAAAATTTAAAACTATGGTTTTCCCTTAAACTTATTTTTTGTTGCATTTTTCAAACCCATTTTTCCAACAATTGATATCAGAGCTAGGTTGTGCTCTATCTATAAGAATAAACAGGTAACCAAAATAGATTTCACTCCTTCTTGAATGATTAGATTACATAGAAAGTGATATTTTTTATATCTTATGAATGTTTTGAGTTATATATGGGATTGGATGCGGTATTATATATTTGTTATATAATTTTTAGGGGTTCTTAGGAAATAGACTGTGGGCTATCATCTCCACAGAGAACTTTTTTTAATTCATAGAATTCTTGTGAGCCAAAAACGAAAATAGGATTTAAATGTAATTTTTCCAAAAAAATTCCATGATGAGGAGAAGATGGAGCGACAACAATTGAAGACCCAAGGAATGCCATGTGATGAAAAACTATGTAGTTTTGTTTTTCATTTATTTTCTAGAAATAGAACCATGGAAACCTTGGATGACAATTTTATTTTAATTACCCTTCTCTCTATATATATATTTACTTTTTTAGTAATTGTTAATGTTATAATTGTGATATATATGTATGAGATAATCCATAGTCGATCAATTAAAGATAAAAAGTGTGGTATTGTAAAAATGCATGTCTTATATTGTTCTATTCACTTATTTAGGTTATTTAATTGTTGTGAAAAGTGTGGTAATAAGAAAGTGCATGTCTAGAAGTGGCTCTGGCAAGGAAAGATTTGGTTTTTAAGCTTTCAAATACGACTCACCTCTCTTTCATGGGGACCTACCTGGTGCACGATTCACATTCACTTTTTCGATTTTTCCCTTAAAAGAAAAACTGTAGAGAATCAAAATTGTTTGTCTTTATGATTGATTGATTCTTTTGAATGAATGAATGTGAATGAATGAATGTGAAGATTATAAAACTGTCATAGCATTCCAGGCATATATTGGAAGCATGTCATATAGATTAGGTAAGAATGTCATTAGAACTATTGTATGATCATTCTTGAAATCTGGGATAAAAACATTACATGTTTTTTAAATATTGAGTGGGAGAAGGTTCCTAAGCAAGACCTACGGCCTTCATTAACTGTCATTAAGTGATAGCATGATAAAGTTTAGATTAGGCTCCTACCCTAGCCACACCCCAAGGTAAACTTTATCATGTGGGTTCACTAGATGGAATTTCCTTTTAAAGACAACTAGTCATGCATGACTGTCAGTGAGATTGTCCCAAGATGACTCACAAATGAAAGCATGTTCATGATGAGTGTTGAATCAATGGTTACACACTCACTATTGCATTTTATTAAATAGTTTCCCAAGAAATGATATTTAAACTAGAGATGATGGTCAAATATTAAATGATTGTTGGTTCGTGTGGAGTCTTGAGAATAAAGATTCATGAACTGATTGGATGTAATCCATGTTTTTGCTAGTTAATCATGGGACCCCGAGACAACATGATTGATGGGTGTGAGAATGATCGTAGTAACAGAAAAATGTTTTTTTTAAGGTTTTAAAACAAGAAGCATGCATCATACTTTATTCTTGATATGTTGCTGAAATGAAAATATTTACTTAATACAAATATAGTAATTAGTGAATCTTTATTGTTTTTCAGTTGAAATGTGTCTCCTACTTCTCTTATTAGCATTCTTACAGAGAATAAATTAAATGATTGGTGCTTCAGTTAGACAAAGAATACCATTACTGTCATTTTTTTGTCCCCTCACGATGTTGGTATTACGATACCCAAGGATAGGATATCGTGATGCCGCCAACAAACTTGATTTGGGGTGCTTCTTGGGTAAGTAGTATCATGATACCCACAGGGGATATTGCGATATGACTGAAGGGTTGTAAAAACTTGGGGCATGTTGGAGGTATCATGATTCTAAAGGTAGGATATCGCGATACCTTCTCCTTTGGTGATGTTCTTGCTCGATTTCCACCTCCAACGTGTCCTTACAACAGTCAATCAATTATTAGGGGTCCCAATGGCACAATTGGCCAAATTAGATCTCAAAATAAGTAAAAAGAAATTTTTACACTTATGAAATCAAAATTCTAAAAACTATGAAAAATTACAGAAAAGTCACTAATTTGCTTGAAAACAAGCTTTATAAGTATAACGAGAAAGCCTAATTTGCCATATCAAATTACAGCAGATTAGGGACCTATGTTTCAGCCGAAGCAGTGGGAGAAGTTATTTTACATTTTGATAATTTTAGGGAGATTGTTTTAAAGGACGTGTTTTATGTACCTCATTTTAAAAGGAACTTAATTTAGAATGTTTATTTAATGACAATTATTCTATGACATTCAATAAATGGATTACTATTCACATAAATCGTTCTTTGATCTATAATGGATGGATGGAAAATAATTTTTATTTTATCAAATCAAATAACTACTCAATTCTTCAAACTGAAATGGTAAATAATAAGCTTAAAACTTCTTACTATAATGAGGGGTGCCTATGGCACTTAAGACTTGGTCATATTAACAAAGAAATAATAACTAGACTCGTAAAAAATGGTCCCTTAAGAATTCTTAAGGAAGTTAATCTTCACAATGTGAATCTTTCTTAGAAGGTAAAATGACTAAGAGGTCTTTTAATGTGAAAGGTACAAGGGCCAACCTACCCTTAGAACTTGTGCACACTGATATATGTGGTACCATAAGAGTCAATGTCTGAAGAGGTTATGATTATTACGTGACTTTTATTGACTATTCTCAATATGGATATGTGTATCTAATGCATCGCAAAAGCGAAAACTTTGACAAATCTCAAGAAGTAGAAAGACAATTAGATTTATCTATAAAGAATCTTCAGTCTGACTAAAGTGAGGAATACTTGTCTAACAAGTTCTTAGTATACCTCATAGACAATGAGATTTTGTCCCAGTTGGTTGCATCGGGCACTCCACAATAGAATGACGTAGCTGAGAGAAAGAATAGAACCTTGCTTGACATGGTTCGTTCAATGTTAAGCTATTCACAACTCCCTACTTTCTTCTAGGGATATGCGATACAGACGGTTTGCTATATTCTGAATAATGTGTCAACCAAGTCTGCTTGTAAGGCACTTTTATGAATTGAAGCATGGAAATAAACCCTCTCTAAATCACTTTAGAATATGGGGTTGTCCAACCCATGTTCTAGATAAGGATGCAAAGAAGTTGGATGTACAAATGAAATTATGCATGTTTGTAGGATATCTGAAAGGAACAAATGGTTGATTATTCTACAATCTGAAAGATAATACGATTAAAGTTTCTACTCATGTTATTTTCCTTGAGGAAAGCTACATGGATAACTTTAAGCCTCGAATTAAAGTGGTACTCAAGGAACTTTCTAGAGTTGTAGAATAATCACCAAGTTCAATTCTTGAGAAATTTGTGGAAAGACCTGCAAATAATCAACAACATAAGGGAATCTGTCGTAATGGAAGAGTTTCTAAGAAACTAGAATTCTTTATCTATGATGGTAGTATTTATAATACGAAAGTCAATCATGAGGACGATGATCCACTCACTTACGATGAGGCTATGCAGGACGTTGATTGCAAGCTCTAGAAATAGGTTATGGATGCCAAGATGGACTCTATGAAATCTAATACAGTGTAGAAACTTGGAGACTTTCTAGTTGGGATTAAACTCATAGAGTTTAAATGAATCTATAAGAGAAATACGAAAGACAAAGTGGAAACACATAAATCTAGACCTGTAGGGAAAAGTTATACACATAAAGAAGGTATCGATTACGATGAGACCTTCTCTCCGGTAGTCATGCTTAAGTTTATCCACATACTTTTATCAATTATTGTTGCTTTTGATTACGATATCTAGCATATGGATGTCAAGACAACATTCTTAAATAACTATCTTGATGAGACCATTTACATGGCTTAACTCATTGGCTATGTTGTCAAATAAAATGAGTAGAAAGTTTGCAAATTGATAAGATACATTTATGGACTTAAGCAAGTGTCCCATTCATGGAATAAAAGATTTGATCAAATGATCAAGACTTTTGGGTTTGAGCAAACCGTTGATAAACCTTGTGTTTATAAGCATATAAAGGACAAAAAATATGGTCTTCATCGTTTTGTTTATTGATGATATTCTACTTATCAGAAATGCTATAAAGGAATTATCATCAGTTAAACTATGGTTAACTCAACAGTTTAGCATGAAGGACTTGGGTGAAGCTAGTTATATTCCAGGAATTCAAATTCTTAGGGATTGAAAGAATAAAATGCTAGCTCTATTACATGCTTCATATATCGATAAGGTACTAGAACAGTTTCCAATAACCAATGTGAAGCTAGGCGCTCAATCGACTGCATCAGGTTTTCATCTTTCTTTGGATGATTGTCTTAAGACAGCATAAAAAAGAGAGCATATGAGTAAGGTTCTATATGCTTCAACAGTTGGAAGCCTTATGTTTGCGACGCTTTGCACATGTCCAAATATTTGTTTCACAGTGAGATTGCTTGTGTATTTTGAAGAGAACCTTATTCATATTTGATACACAGACTCATACTTCCAAACCTGTAAAGATTCGATGAAATCAACATTAGGAAATGTATTGGGGAGATGGCTAGTCTTTGTTATCGAAGCAGTTGACTTCACAAGTAGAGACATAGATGTATTTATTGGAAGAATGATTTATTGTATTAGAACTAAGTTGAATTAACTCTAAATCATTTTGTGAATTAATTCACTTGTGACATTCATGGTGTGATTTATCTAAATCCTGAGTTCGTCACTGACCATACATATGTAACTCATGTGCTTTGATATAAGTGGAGGCTTATGCTCTAAAGATGATCAAGCCCATAACCAGTATGTTGGGTACATGATTGGTGTATGGCATGGCTTTATTAGCAAAAATGGAATTCATAGCTTGATTTAAGAGTTAATGATATCCTCTCATTGGCATTGTGTGGAAATGATATCCTCTCATTGGCATTGTGTGGATTTAAAAATATGGAACATGACCACAAGTTGCTTGTTCTTGAACAAGCAATTTATCACAATCATTTGTTGACAGTGAACATATTAACCATTAAGAGTGAAAATGAGATAAAATAATATTGTATTGAGTGAACGGGTTTAACTCAAGGGAATCAATGATATAATATGAGGGTAACACATACATGACGAGGTCATTGGCAAAATAGTTGGATGAATTACTTTGGTAAATAATATATAAAAAGGAGTTTTCAATCATGGTATTTGTTGTTGATCGGACTGCATTTGAATCAGAAAAAAATCATACAACTTTGAAATAATTTAATTGAGTTGATTTATTCGATGATGAATTAAATTGGGCGGTAGTGTGAATTGTTCAACTAGAGAATTTGATTAAAGAATTATCTTGAAAAATTAATTTTGGAAAATCTCAGTGATTTTTGGGAAAATTAATTTTGATCAAGAAAATTTAAGTTAATCAAATTAATTAAAATAAATATGATATTTTTGAAAATTAATTTTCAAGTTAGACAATTGACCCAATGGGTAATTGAAATTGAAAATTGGACTTAAGATCGAAAGTTGAAACCAATAACCAAAGCCGAGACCCAAAATAGGTCGAATCAGGCTCGGTATGTGAAATTGAGTTGACGGTCCAACCGATGGCTGGACTAGACTGGTCGGGCCGTCACTAACTCGGATTGAATTGGCTTGGGGTGTCGTGAGGGTGTCGTGATTGCACCACTAGGCACGACAGTGTTGACAGCTGGGATGATGCCATTTCATTGGCTGATGAATGGTCAGCGATAGTGGTTCTTTGGCGGTTGAGCAATGGAAGAATCATACTCCTACTAGGACTCTACCAAATAATTTGGTTTTAAATTAACTATTCTAAAAATAATATTATTTTAATAAATTTAATATTTATCTTGATTGTATTTTGTTAATTTAATATGAAAATGATTATCTTATTATTAAATTAAATTAAATATTTATCTTGTAGATAAATATTTTATTAATTTAATAGATTTAATATTAAATTAATATAATATTTTTCTTGATAAGTATTAGATTAAATGTAATATTAAAGTGATTATAGGCCCTTTTGGATGGGTGTTTATCTCCAGTGCGGTACGCTTAGCTTTTTTTTTTTGTCTCACGCTATAGTATCACTACAATATTTAATCTCACCGCCACCATTGTTTTTACAGTAACCGAAGGTAAATGCACTGCCCATTCAAATTGACCCTAAATTTGATCTTAGTTGAAATCTTTAAACTCTCCCTATATAAAGATAGCATTGGGTTATTATTTTACAGACTTGAATTTAAGAGAAGGTTGTAAAGAGAAATTTCTTTGAAGAAATTATTTAAGAAGATTTCTAGAGATATTTTTCTTATTTACAACTTGGCTCAAAAGTTTAGAGAAATTATGAAATTGCCCCATTATTAATTTTGTGAAAAAAAATTTTTGATTCGAAATGAGCCCACACTCGGCAAACATGAGCTTGAGGATAGTAGCGAAGACTACTCTGTCGAAGCATTCATCCTAGAAGAATCGAAAAGATATAATTTTGATTAAGTGTTTATTACTTTAGATATCATAGCCAAGTTCTTGCTTTTGGAAAAAAAAAAGTTAGAACTATGGTTTTTCCTATAAACTTATTTTTTGCTGCATTTTTAAACTCGTTTTTCCAACACCATCTTTTGCTCCAAACCCTCGAGCTTGTTGAGAACATGATATCGTTCGTAACCTCACGTGGGTTCAATTGTTCCGTACTGGCAAGTCAGAGTGAATGATAAGGTCTGTCCCATCACAAACATCCTCGTCCTATCGAAGACATTCGCCTCACGCATTCTGCAATGATGGCTGATTGTCAAGTT
The DNA here is from genome assembly GCF_007990345.1 of Gossypium hirsutum. Lineage (NCBI taxonomy): Eukaryota > Viridiplantae > Streptophyta > Magnoliopsida > Malvales > Malvaceae > Gossypium > Gossypium hirsutum. Next base: position 30,135,273 of record NC_053443.1, on the reverse strand, counting down.
CAACACATTAGCACCATCTTACACAAGACCCTTGCCTATAAATACCTCTAGGAATGATGAAGAAAGGACCGACTCTCCAAAGATACCAAGCTAACAGTCTACCAACTCACCTTCAACACTTAGCTTTAATATTCTCTTCTTCCTTACTGTTTGTAACCTCCAACTCTCCACTCCAACTGGATGAATCGACCTCTGTGAAAACTATCATATCCTCCCCCATGCCTCTTTGTAATTATGTATCAACAATATGACTTCTATGTTTGTAGGCAAATTATCAAATACTACAGCTCTTTAGAGAAAAAGATGGCTTTCACAATATTTCAAAAATTTTGGTGGCTTTCTTTATTACTTCATAAACTTTTATTTATTTTTTGTTTTATTTAGATTATTTTTCACATGATGTTCTACTTTTCTTAATTTTATTTTTCTTTTGTTTTTTTAGATTTTCTTCACATAATATTATAAAAGTCGTATGCAATTGCTTCTTTAAAAAAAATTGATCAAATTGTTGGTATAAAAGATTTTGTATAAAAAAATAAGAAATACATAAACAAAAACCAATCAATGGTTAATTCCATAAAAAGGATAACAACTATGATCAAAACACTTAAAATGTGAATAATGAGAATAAAATGTTTTAACTTTTAGATCAAAATGAATATATTTAATCTTTAGATTTAAGATTTAATTTACCTCAATAAAATAAAGAGCATGACACTCCAGTCTTTCCTTTTTTGTTTCTTTTTATTGTGTAATACAAGTTATAAGGTGAACAAAATTGATACTTTCTTACTTCCATATTTAATTTCTTTTCTTAAAAAAATTAAAAATTAATATATAACATGATGGAAAGAGATTAAGGTTATTAACATTAAATAATTTAAGTATTCAATATTTATTTTTTTCTAAAAAATAACAAGTAATTTCACTTTAAAGAATCTGAATGTTTGGTATTCGATTGGATGCTTAGTTGTATCACTTTGATCTTCTTTAAGTGGTTTTCATCAACCAAAAAAAGTCTTAGAATGAAATGCTATACAATTTATTTTAAGAAAAAAATAATTATTGAATATCCAAATTACCTTTTGGGATTTTTTACACTAATAATAAAAGATAAATAATTATATTCCTAAATAATATGTCAGCCAGATTATATCAAAATGGTATATACCAAAGGCGGTGGAGGGTGGTGCATAGGTGGCACCACCCTTTTTTTCTGAAAAATATTTTTTAATGTTAAAAAAATAATTTTATATTAGTGGTGCCTTATTGGTAGGTGGCACCACTCAACAGGTTTATACCAAACCCAGTATTTATATACTTGTATGGTATAGAGGGGTGGTGCCTCTCAAAGAGGCGGTACTAGTGACCCCTCTTAAGTAGGCAACACTAGTGACCCCTCTTAGGTACACGGCACTAGTGGCCCCTATTTGAGAGGCGGCACCGGAGTAGCTCTCTTATAACAACCATGGCCCCGAAGAAGAAGAGTAGTAAAAAAAAGTAGAAGAGAAAAAAAATTAGTAGAGAAGATTAAAGGAAAAGAAAACTAGAAGAAAGAAAGTGGAGGTGAAGGTATGTTTTTTTTTTTAAATACAAGGGATTAGAAATTATTATAAATAATATTGTTACTAAATTGTTTAGTTTGATGTTTATTGTATTGAGAGTTTTTATTTCTTTTTTAACAGATTTAGTATTGAAGATGGATAATCAATTTCTTGTATGTGTTTATTTCGATAGAGTAATTTTGGTAACAACAATTTGATGTATATCTGAATGTCGCCAACAAATAGCAATAAGATTTAATAGAAATGTCTCGTTTGATTATATGAAGGAAAGGATTAGTACAAAAATTGTTAGACATTGTGGGAGAAGGATCTCGAAACTATTCTACAAGTTTCTAGTTTCGACAGATTCTATCAAATTCACCGAGATGGAACTTCTAGATGATGAAGATGTGGAGACAATGGTTTCTTTTTATTGTGGGAATCAGAGTGACCAAAATGCATTGATTCAATTATTTACTGAATTAGCTGATGTGGAAACAACTGAAGATCTCATTCCATTAGGTGAAGAACATGGACCTCAAGAGCTATGTATGGTGGTTCTAATATCGTACGTTGATAGTCAATCAACTGTACGCGGGATCAAGATCGATATTAATGCTGCACCCGAGACTGATGCAGTTGTTGATGATGGATGTGGTAGTAATGCTTCTTCTGATCATGAGGTCGATAATGATAGTGATCCCAAAGTGGACGAGATCCCAAATGATATTGACGACAAAAGCGTGAATGACAATGAAAATGTTAATACATCTTCAGTCGGGAACCAGATTCGACGTATTGTGATATACAATAATCCTAGGGCACACATGTCCCTCATAAACCCCTATGCGGCGCATGCAACCGAGTTCGCAGAGTACCCTAATATACTCTCTGCTCATCGATTGGTTGTAGATAAAGATCCTGAAGAGTTGTTCGTGGGCCAAAAATTTGAAAGTAAAGAAAAGTGCGTATTTTCTATTAAGCGGTATAACATGAATGTGTTAGTAGACTACAAAGTCGTCATGTCTAAGCCGACATTATATATTAGGGAGTGTTGGAGGTCGACGAAAGGCTGCAATTGACGAGTACAAGTCGTATTTATCCAAAAGTCGCAGATGTGGAAGATATGAAAATTTGTTGGGCCTCACATATGCACTTCATCACGTGTGACAGAAGATCACCAGAAACTTGATTCCAAAACTATCTGTACATGTATCATGCCAATGGTGAAGGACATGTCGACCATTAAAGTTTTGGTACTGATTGCTGAAAGGCAAGCACGATTCTAGTATCGAGTATCGTACCGGAAAGCATGGATCGCTAAACAGATGGCAATGGAGTAATTGTACGGAAATTTTCATGCGTCATACAATGAGCTATAGGGTGGATAGTCGCTATACGGTAGTACGTGTAGGAGACTGCAATTGAGTTGTAGACACAACCTTATTATGGCCTAGATGACCAACTACAACCGGGAAAAAGAATTTTCCAACGGATATTTCAGACATTTGATCCATGCGTGCGTGCATTTCCCCACCGTAAGCCATATGTGCAAGTAGATGGAATCTGGCTATACGGTAAATATACGCAAATCCTACTTTTTGCGGTTGCTCAAGACGGGAACAAGAACGTGTTTTCGATAGGGTTTGCAATTGTGAATAAGGAGAACATAGAATCATGAGAATTCTTCATTACGAACATATGGAGGTATGTTATTAGAAACGATAATATTTGTATTATCTTCTATAGAGGGAAATGATTAATTATCGTAATTAGGCGTTTCAGTATACCATGGAAACTTGTTTATTGTATCCAGCACATCGTGGCTAACTTTCACCTAAATTATAAGAATGCAGACTGGCAGAGACAAGTTGTGAGAATTGGTAAAGGATGACCTTATCTTTTCAATATACGTTTTAATGTTTTAGGGTGAGACTGTAACTTATCTTTTTTTAATACATACACAACGTACAAGCTAGAGCCACGCATTTTTCGGCAAAGGATGACTCAACTTGAGAATGACATGGAAGGTGGAATGAACACATCTTTTCGATAGTGGTTGGGTACCATGAAGTTGTGACAATGGGCTCAAAGTTTCGATGAGGGCTTTCGCTATGGTCATATGACCACTAACATGGCGGATGGGGTTAACTCCATGTTGAAGAAACATGACATCTTCCAATTCCATCTATATTCTCAGCTACGTTCTACAAGTTGGCTACCTTGATGCCAAAAATGGGACAGCAACAAGTCAACTAGATGGTGGCGGGACGCATGTTTGTTGAGGATGTCAGGGATGCAATAGTTGTAAACCGTCGGAGGGCGAGATCGATGAATGTAGAAATATATTCATGACATCTTGAAACTTTTTGAGTTATGAAGACCATCAGTCGTCAACCCGATATACCACCTAGGTCCCACAGAGTTGATCTTCGAAACAAATGGTGCGATTGTATGAGGTTCCAGACATTTCATTATCCGTGTGCGCATGTCGTGGCAGCTTGTGCTAAAGTCTCACTCAATGTTGAACAATTTATTGATGAGATGTACACCCTCGAGCACACGTTGCATGTCTAGGAGAACAAGTTCCTTATCATGCCTGACCTGTCTACATGGAAGGTGCCTTCGACGACTTCCGAGCTTGTCCCGGAAAAAGGTTTGCTTATGAATATGAAAGGTTATCCACAATCATCCAAGATCCATAATGAAATGGACATTAGGGAAAAATCCGACGGGAAGTGTTGTGGCGTATACAAATTAGCTAGTCATAATCGGAGTAAATGCCCCCAGTGAAACTGCCATATTGGACAATCGTCACAATCGGGTAGGAATTGAGCTAATGTACTCCAATGAATCTCAATTTAAATTACAAAGTTTGTTCATCGTTTTAATGTTGCAATTAATCTAATTTAAATTATAAAGTTTATTCCAAATTTTAATGTTGTAATGAATCTCAATTGAAATTACGAAGTTTGTTCCAATTTTTAGTGTTGCGGTGAATCTCAATTTAAATTACGAAGTTTGTTCCAATTTTTAATGTTGCAATGAATCTCAATCTAAATTACAAAGTTTGTTCCAATTTTTAATGCTCCAATTAATTTAATTTAAATTACGAAGTTGGTATTTTTGCATTTATATGTTACTACAATTAAATAAATACAAACTGGACTATTTAAATTGCAAAATACTCTAAAATTGATGGTTTGATGGTGTGGTCCTAGGGGTATATTTTTGTAGAGTTCAACGTTCACGTTACGGGTGATCGCGGCGATCAACGTTCTCTTCACCCAAACATGGGGGTGTGCTAGACATAGAAGAAAAATCATATGCCCCAAATGCCGTTGATGAACTTGAGCCAAGAGAAGTAGAGTATTGCGGTGGATACAAGTCGGAAGGAGTAGAGTATTACGGTGGTAGTGGGTTGAAGATATCAAACTCTAAATGATATTTGTAGCCTAACAAACCTTGGAAATAGTCATCGACCCTCATGTCTGGATGATAAGAACTATCCCCAAAGTGTAGTTTTGGCTCGGGAGTAGAAGGCAAATATGTAAGGGGATGGGAGGGTTGCCCAAGTCGTGTCATATGCGGAGAGACTATCATTAACCGCCCACCAAATAAATACGGTTTCCCCATCTCAGAGTACCACTGTATGTACTCTAACAAGGGATACAGATCCAAAGCACGATCCATTTGAGGTATTCGCCCCAACCGATTGTTCTACACTGTAATATATTGTTCATGCACTACCCCCAACTGTACTGACAATGTTGGGATATGTTGTATGCAACCGAACTACTAGAGTACTCGATCTTCATGATACCACTCCACTGTCTGGAAATTGATAATGGGTGCTTTAACGCACCATAAGTCTGAGTGGACATGGGCAGACGAGGGAATAACCACCATAATTTTCGGGACAGAATAGGGTATCTAGATGAACTGCACAATTAATAACATGGTTATATTAAAGCGGGTTGAGTAAGATAAAATAATAAAATGTCACGAATATTGGAATAACTTACCCCCTCTCCAGCATGATTGTCAATCATCAGACGGTATATTGAAATCGTGTATGACCTCTCGATACCTAAATTAGTACTCCATCTACGAAAACAAATTGTTAGAATAATATTATCTGAAAAAAATGTCAAATAATTGTTATAATGAGTAAAAATTCATGACCTATTCACAAGTGGAAATATATATGATTGGTGACTAATCAATGCCAAGAATGGCATCTGGTAAAGTGCCCAAGACTACAGCAATATGAGGCATCTGCCTATGTCCACGACAGAAGAATTTGTCGTCCGACAAAGTTCGCGATACAACATAGCTAACATTGTGGACCCTTAACTATACGAACGAATGTTATGCAAATCAGATACTAGAGGCAAGTACATCAAGTGGGTACACCCCCTATAATATGCATAATGTATGCTCAAACAGCGTACATCACCTCTCATTTAGTGGCAGTACTCGGTAAATGCTCGAAATTAGCATTTAGCCATGAAAACCTCAAACCCGTAAATTTTCCCTCACTAGGCGAATGTCCAAGTAAGTTATAGCAAAGGGCGGCTGGCCTAGAGATCAAACTTACGCTCGTGACTGCATTCTCATCGATGGGGAGCCCGAGTTGCAGTGCAACATACTGCAGAGTGATGGTGCACTCTCTAACAAATTAAATGTGTGGGTCTTCGAGCGCCATCACTCGACCAAAGCGGATCTTAAGTCATATCGCAAATCAAAAGTTCGGATCAATGCTACTGATCCGAATTCGGCTAACTCCAAATATTGCATGAGGTGTTCATACGGCAGATAGCTTACACCTTTCACACGACCCCTCAAAGCGCGGTACGGGCCCTGACATTATTAAATTAGCGAAATAGTTAATATAACTTAATTTAATTTCGTAAATGACATGAGTAACAAATAACAATTTTATTACCATCTCATTTATATTTTTATATATGTAATCATCATTATTAATCAAAAAACCATTTTTTTCAAATTTGCAATTAAAAAAAAGAATTAAATTAGTTTGTTGCAAAAAAACACAGTACGGTAGGTAAATGATTTGAATTTGAGCCTTTTTATCCCAATAATAGGAGAAACAATATTAAAATACAAAATTGAGACGGCCTAACAATTTGTTGAGAATAACAAATTTCAATAATTAATTTCTAGAGGGTCTATTTTCAATAATTATAAAAATACATTAATATTATACATACAGTAAATAATACGATAAATATAGTACAATAATAATAAAATTACAATAAAAAAACTCATAAATTCCCATATTTTACCTACATAAAAGAAATTATGTTAGTTTACAATAATAATATAATTAAAATAAACATAAACTATCTAAACATAAAAAAAACATACGAATCAACAAAAAATAAAATAGAAACATACATGTTTAGTTTCTTTCAAATAACATATAAAAATATATAAAAACAAATTTAATTAACATTTCAATATATCAAAAAAATCAAAAACTAAAGAAATAATTTATAATCTAATCATAAATTACTAACAAAATCATTTTTAAATAATTTTTAAAAAAATTGCATTCATAAAAAATCACATAAACACTAAACTAAACACAAACAATTTATAACCTAATCATAAATTACTAACAAAATAAATTTAAAAAAAAATTAAGATCACAATAAACACTAAACTAAACACAAACAATATATAATCTAATCATAAATTACTGACAAAATAACATTAAAAAGTTTTTAAAAAAAATTAAAATCACAATAAACACTAAACTAAACACAAACAATTTATAATAATTACTAATAAAAAAACTACATTAAAAAATTAAAATAAATTAAAAACTACATAAAAGAATAACTAATCTCTTCTATTTAAAAAAATACTAATCCCTTTAAATTAAAAAAAAATACAAACATACATACCTTCCCTTACAAACATACAAAAATAACTACTGCTTATTTTTTTTGCGTGTACCGAATGAAATCTTTTGAAATGAATTACAGGAAAAAAACTCAATCCAAAAATCCTCTTTCTTCTATAATTGAACTGAATTGAAGTTTCTCAGAATACCCATTCAAAACATAAAATAGTTGTTTTTTTCCCACAAAATTCGTTTTTTTAGTTAAAATATTATTTGTCATTCTCTTATATAAATATAAGTTAGAATCACAATTTCATTCTCTCTAGAGATATTTATATGATATTTATATTAAGAGTTCTCCAAGCAAGAAAAAGATATATAAAGTTCTCCACGCAAGAAAAAGAAATATAGAGAATAATTTATTAATTCGATATAAAAAGATGAATAATTAAAGATAAAGCAAGTATAGATATTCCTCAAGAAAATTTTAAGCAACTCAACAAAAAGAAATGTTGGTATCTAAAACAAAATTTTCTATATGATCTCCATCACCCAATAAACTTTGAAGAACCATGAAATTATTTAGCCAGTAACCATGAAATTGACACATTTCAATTGCTAATGAACAACAAATAGCTGGCTAGCTCCATTTCATAGTCTTACATATATTAGTAATACGTAGTAGTAGTATCTTGTAAACAAACTTTACAGTGGTAAGAGTATGAAGTAAAACACTACAGTTTGACAAACATACAGATACCGGAATTCTCTGTAGTAGTAGTATCTTGTCTCGGCCTCGGCACTTGGGATTCCAAGCACTACCATTTGACGGAGAAACCAATGTGGGCACAGCTGAGGGTCTCCAAACTAGATTTTTCATCATCCACTTGTCCATGCAACCAGGAAATATGGCAATGGTTTGCAAATGCATGCACCCTTTTTTTGTTTTGTTTTCTTCTCTATTACTTTACTGTCTGTGTAATGGGTGTGGGTAATGAACCACTGACGGCGGCAGATGGAGAATTCGTATGGTGGTTTTTCTGGGATTTTCCTGGTCTTTTGGTCTCCGATTTTGTCCCCGACTGCCGGACTTTTACTCCTCGTATCAACTGTGATGAGATCCTTTAGTTTATATTCGATACGATAGTCTATTGAAGTTAAGTGGTGAGAATTGTACTTACATATTTGCCACATTTTACATCTGAATATATCACTATGAAATCTCCTTCTTGGAGTCCATTTGTTCTCACGAAATCCCCTGAAATTAAAATGCAGCAGCAGCAATTAGTATGTATAAATATGATAAATACTATAGATAATTTGTGAAAAATCAATGAGTCTGAAATGGTGCATGCACCTGTATTTTCAAGAAGATACATCCTGCTTTTATTGTTTGGCCAGAATCTGAAACTCCATAAAGATAAAGAAAACAAAGGCAGAAAACAAGAAGTGGTTTAGAACTAATGTTGTGTAAGAAAATTATAAAGACAACCCAAAAATGGCATTTATCAAGCTAAATTCTAGAATACCTATAGCGCATGTTCCAAACTCGAGATGTTCCAATGTCTTCCATGGCTATGGAGATCCCATCTCTTGCTTCTAATTCAGGAAGATGAGTTTCTGCTTCTTTCTGGTTTCCATTTGAAACAAAAAAAAAGCTCATTAGAGAAAAAAGAAGACTCAAATTATCATCCACATAAAACAAGTAACCTACCTTTGGCAGCACTATTCTTCCAAGATTGCCCACATCGCTCTGCTTCAAAACTTTTTGCAAAAGAAACCGCAAATTCTTCTCTGGTTTCCATCCCTAAAACACACCCAGAAAAGAACATTATCAATAATGTATCAATAATTGTAACCGTCAAAAACTCCACGAATCTGATCAAAATAATGACGAAAAAACGACTAAAGATCAAAGAACCGACCTGTCGTCTATCTGTTGCCACTTGACGTTGATAAGTCTGTCCTTGCATGGTTGTTTGATCCACAGGATGCACCATAGTGACATCACCAGGAAGAACTGGCGGAGGATTCGAAGCTAAGGCACCGGCAACCGATGGCCAATAGACCCAGTTTCCGGGGTTGGCTTGGGCTGAGGCAACACAGTTACCGTTCACAATCCTTTCATGTTGGTCAATACTTTGGTTCTGGAGCTGGCCTTGTTGATTATTATGATGATGACCGTGATTTCTATGGTGTGATGCAAACCTTCTTTGCCTTGCCATCCTCTTCTTTCTTGCCTCTTTCGTAGCAGACGAGCCTAACCGTAGTAACCTTTGATCATTATTATTATGCCCCGGGACGTACTGATACGGATATTGATTCACATACCCAGGAAAGGCAGATGGCTGCTGCTGAAGTGGAGCTGGATGGAGATTATTGTCTGCAAATGAGTTGTATTGAGAGGCTGCCAAAGCAAACTGTGAAGGTGGCCACGTTTGAGCTGCGTCCAGCACTTGATAATCCGTTGGGGGCCGATAAGGGTGGTGGTGGGTGGTAACATTAGGAGCTCCATTTGCAAAAGGATCCCCCATATACCCTACTACAGGTGTGAAACCTGGCAGCGGTGGTGGTGCAGCCCCCGGATCTGTTGTGTAAGCTGGTTGTGGAACCCATGCTGGTTGAGAAAAAAAAGAGTTGGGTTCAGATGGTAAGATAGGGTTGCAGTTGAGGTTTGGGTTTGAGCTAGGGTTGAGATTATTAGGGTTAGAGTACTGGCAAGGGTGATCAGGGTGGTTGTTGGAAGCTGATTCTTTAATGCGCCTTCTCTGAAGATGATTGGTTTGAACCCATTCAAGAATAAGCTTCAACAGCTGCTTCATGGCCTCTTTTCCTCCACCCAAACGCCTGGCGGCACACTCTATGGTAGCTTTCTTGATTTTAACTCTCCTCAAGTCTTCTGCTGAGACAGTCTCTTTGTTGGTCTTGAGCCACTCCAAGAACACCATGGCTAAATCATCCGAAGCTTTCTCTTCTTGGGTCTGATCTTCGTTCTTACTGTACATCATTGCCCCCACTTGTTTCCCCAGCTGCTGTTGAGTCGAATCATGTTCTTGCTGCTGTTGGTTTTGCTGATCTTGTTGGAACTCTTCTAGGCCATTATCATCATGGTGAAATATCGAAGATGGATCGAATAAATCATTGTTATCGATCAGATCCATGTACCCGAAATTCTCCATAACGTCCATACAATCGATGCCGTCCATGACATTCTGATCTGGTGGCTGAGGGATCTCCATGGAGGCGGTGGAAGACAAGGCGGCTGCTGTTCCATCAACCTTACCATGGTGCTCCTGCTGGTGACTATTCTGAACATAATTTTGATGACGGTGGTGGTGAAGATGAATATGATGACCATTACTCTTTCTCTCCATGTCTTCATCGGCATCCGACTTCAAAACAGCCCAAGAAGCCGCGGAAGAAGAAGACGAAGCCGTGGAAGCCGAGGAGGAGCATGCAATGGCCTTAACAGGTGCCGGAGTGGACGAAGAAGACGAAGACGACGACATGCAAGGGAAATCAGGAAGAGGAGGGAAATCACCATAGAAGATGGAAGCATCATTAACATCAAGCAACTCATCGTCTTGCTGCCTATCCAGCCACATCTCTCTTTCTTCACTACCCATCACTCTTTCAACCTCAACAACAACATCATCAAACCCTGAAGGGTTTCCTTCATTTCCACCCACTGCATGCACATCTTCATCTCCCATATTCTGCTGCTGCTGCTGCTGTTGTACACCTCTCATATCAAATATTTTATTATAAAAATAATGAGTCCCCTTTTGAGACAGATATAGATATAGATATAGAGAGAGAAAAAAATAGATAGCGAAAGGATAGGGTTTTTTCTGTGTACGGATAAGTAGAAAGGAGGGGAAAATATATTGTATCTAATCAAGGAAGCAAAAGAGTGAAAAAGGGCCCGCTTTGGCTATCAGAAAAAACCTCAACAGATCGAAGCAACATAAACCATCTGCTTCCTTCCTCCCATGGATTTCATCGAAATAATAAAAAATTATCCCCTTCACTAAACTATAACCTTAATCAAACAATTCTTTACAACAATTACAGCACCCCCAAACAAGAAATCAATATATAATGTTACAGAAAAAAAAACTTTTAAGGAAAATCAGAACCAGGAAACCAAAGTAGACGAGAGGTTATGTTGAAGAAGAGATCATTTGTGAAGACACCCACATCCAACCACATGTGAAAAACCTTTGAAAGTTAAAGCACCCATGTGTGTTTTTTTTTTCTGGTTATTTCCAGACCGAACTTTCAATTGTACATATCTCCAATTTGAACACTATAAAAAACACTTTTTTTCTTTTTTTTTCAAAAAAGAAAAAATCTTTGTTGTGGTTTTGAAGAAAGGTTCAAATGGGTTTTTTGGGGGCTTCTACTTTATAGACAAATGAAACTGGAGTGAAGTGAGAGAGAGAGAAGAGGGAGGGGGATTAATTAGTAGTGAAAAAGAAGGAAAAAGAAACCGCAAGAAAAACAAAACCTCGTGCCGCTACTTTCTCAACTCCGGATTTTGTGCAACCAGCCATGCGTTCTCTCTTGACTGGTGCCTGTGAACGGTGCCTCACCCTTCAAGTCCAATTTTGAACAGACAGTGGTTCATACTTTTTATTTTTATTTTTTTCAAATTTTGTTACTTATTAATCATATCCATTTTCTATTTCATTTCATTTTCATTTTCTTATTTTAAACCAACTCCAAATTTTGAGGTGATCTTGATTACTCCCTACAATAAAAAAAAATGCACCGATCGTTCAGTTAATTGATGATATATGAGCTTTGCTTTGAAATTAAGTTGGAAATTGGAATCTTATTTTATAATTTAAATTAAAAATAAAAATAAAAACAGGAGAAAATTGATAACTCTTACGATAATAGATAGCCACAAAGATCCTTTGTGGTACAGCTGGTTTTTTTATTTTATTCAGATAACAACATGCAAAATCATTCAGATAAAAAATCATCATGTTGTTACTATATTACTTCTTATATAAGGTGAATCTAAGTTAAATTTTTACATTCTTACCGTAAGTATTTTAATAATTTAAGATTATTAATGATAAAGCCATGTTATGATTTTTTATAATTAGTTAAATTATGGTGATAAATGTTAAAAATTATGAAAATGGGAAATACGTAAAAACTATTTTAAGCGTTACGATCGTACTTTGATGAGATAGTAATGACAATTAGAAATTAAAAAGGGAAGTGGAGTTTGATTGTTTCAAACCACGCATGCAAAAGCAGTGCGAAAGAAACAAAATAAATGATGTTATATTACCAACAGAAAGGTTATCATCTAAATCGTTTTTATCTTAAAAGAGGAAAATAATATTGGTAAAAATATTATTAAATATTAAGTTGTATTAATTCTGTAAAAATTTTAATTCCAAAATATACATGAGAGAGACATTAATAGAAGAGTAGAAATGAAAAATTGGATTCAGATCTCAGACAAATATAATAATTTGTTAAAACGAAAAAGTCTGGAAAAACTGAATTGTTAGTAACCAATGAGAGAAAAAGGGTTTTATATTTATATTTACGAGTCCAACAAATTTAATTAAAATTTCAGAGAGAAATTAAAAATGGACCGACTGAATAGAAGGATGTGAGGGATTCGTGGGCGAAGCGGCGGAAGTTTTATATAGCAACTACGTGTCGCATGCAAATCTGACGTAACCCCTTAGCCTAATTTTCTCTACCAATACTAATTAGTTAAAAAAAGAAAAACCAAAGCTCTATTATTCTTCCCTCCCTTTCCTACCTTTCCCATTCTGATACCTTGTCTGCTGTGCAGGCAGCGATACTTATATATTATTATAGTTATGCGATTCCTTAGTCGCTCACTCACCTCTCTCCTGCTATCTTGACCCATGATGATACGTTTCCAAATCTGACAGACTCGTAGGGTGCAGCCACGTTTTCTCTGAGTCACCTTAATTGGATAATAGTGCTCTCGCCACTCTTGGCCTTCACGTTCGGCTTTGTGCGTGTTTCTTTTATTCCGTACCATGCAAATTGTATTATCATATCTCATTTTTGGTTGAAGGAGTTGTGTTCACATGGGTCTGGGAGCCATCCACGACTTCATATGCAATTACCGCATGACGCATCACTGTTGTTTCGTCTCCCACTTTGGACTATTCAGATGCCCCTGGAATGCAGTCTTAATTTTTCACCTTAACGATTACGTTTATCTACTTCCATAAGTTTTGAGGTTCAAAATTACGATATAAATAATTTGATTTACATTTCGATTTAGAGTTAAGTTAGTTGGAAAATTTTAAATGGTTTTTCGGGATTTGACATTCCTTTGTAACTTTGTTAAGTCACAAACATCTAACCATTAATGGAAAGAGGAAAGGGTATTTAACTTTCCAAAACAAGAGAGCGGCAATTAATCTGTGCTTGCACTTTAGTTCAAACCATGCCTAATATATATCGTATGCGCATGCTGTGCTTCGAATTCATTTTTCTCAGAAAATCCTTTTTATTTTATTTTATTCAAAATAAGTTTTATATTTACCAAAACAATATAATTTCTATTCTTTTAACTTTAGTTTATAATTGCCTTAGAGATGTTGAAAAATGAAGCAACATGAAGAAATTTTATGTCGCTTTTATTGGAAAGAAAATGAAGCATTGGAAGCCTTCAGGAGGTTTCAAGAAATTAGCTTTGACAACAAAGAAAGATCAAGTTTTAATGCTCATTCATTCTCAAAGGAGAATCCTATTGTTGTTAAAGTATCTTGTCAAAAACCCTTAAATTCTCCCAAATGTTCCGATGAAGAACTTCATGGGAAATTCATGTATTCTTTTATTGTCGATTTCATTTTTGGTTTAAAGTTTGCTAAAAACGAATTATAAGTGGTTTGTGTTTATTAGAGAAAGGATTGTATGAAACAAGGGTACCACATCAACATGTATCTCTTTATAATTATTTAATGACATTTAATAATTTTTTTATGTCATTGATATATAATTTTAGTAATTTTTTTTAAATGTGAACCTCCAATCCCAATCCTAAATCCGAACCCAGAACTCTGAACTCGAACTTCGAACCCAAACCTGAATCTTGAATCCTAAATCCCAAACTCTGAACCTTAAATCCTAAATCTTGAACCCTAAACTTGACCTTTTGATTTAGGATTCGAGGTTCAAGGTTCGAATTTAGGGTTCAAGATTCGGGATTTAAGGTTCGAAAGTTCAGGATTCAGGGTTCAGGTTTAAAAAAATTATCAAATTTATGTATAAATGGCATGGAAAAATTATTGAAATATCATTGAATAATAAAAAATGGATAAAGGATGATGTGCCACTCTTGTTTCTTGTGTTTATTATGGAATGAAGAAAAACTTTGCCCTTCTACTTATTTGTTATTATATGAATTTTCCTGTCATTTGAGGTAGAGTTGTTATAAGACTTAAAAGGTCAATGGGGCTACTTTGATAATTTTGAAGATGAAATGAAAGACATTCGTTTGAAAAAAAAACTCATACAACTACCAAGGTCAAAAGGGTCAAGGTGTTATATTAAACTTCAGTGTAGAGCTACTAAACCATACATATATAACCAACCATATAGCTTTCATGGCCTTGTTTACAACCCAAACATATATTAAAGATGTACCACCAAAATTAGCTATATAGATATCATGACTAAGTTCAAGGTTCAAAATATACACATCAAAATGGAATCACTCTTAGATACTAAGCAGCTTCACGTATAATTTATTCTTGTCAAGAATCAACTACCTATGCATAGAAACAAATATTCTACACGTCGAGCTTTCTTCGAAGTTCAATGGTACTCTCACAAGCTCTAACACTACCGTATAAATTGATTCTAAATGATTAAACAACAGTCTTATTCTTAAATGCATTAAGCTTAGTTATACTGAATAACTATCTTTTCAATTTTTTATCCCTTGAAGCTATGTCTTACCAAATACACATTTTTGGCAATTCCTAGTATACTTTCATTAACAGACATTGTCTTACCAAATACCATGAACTGTTGCTGTGAGGCACATAAATAATGCGCAATGGAAATCTCCCTCAAACTCGTATAACTCGGGGTTTTCAAGTTCTTAACATATTTTTAAACTCTTCAGTTTAACCCTTGAAGGAAAAAAAACAAACGATATCAAAGTTTCTATAATTACGTTCGTTTTACAAAAAAATTTGGATAAGAATGTACAAACTTAGACATTATTTTAGCTGCAGCAAAAAAGTGTAGCTAGATACCTCTACCTTCTTCTTCTTCTTCTTCTTTTCTTTTTTTTCAAGTTTTTGATATAGTTCTAAAAATTTTCAGTTTAGTCCTCAAAATTTAAGAATGAGAAAAAAAATCAAAATTTTTATAAGTAAAATAATTTAATAATAAAACACGATTAGTATTAGATACGAAACCTGAGTTATATTTTATAAGTCAATTAATTTCATCTTTTTTTTTTTTAAATACATAGTTTTTTCCTTATTTATTACTAATAGATTATTTTCTAATTTCAAAATATCTAGATCCAAATCTTAATTTAAATATGGGTTTTAGAGTTTGGATTTGAGCTTTTTTGAAATTTCCGTATTTACATTTATTTCTAATTTTTAAAAGTTTAATCCAAATTTAAATTTAAATTATCTGAACAATAAATTTAAATTAACGCATAATCTTGTATTTGAAATAATTTAATTTTCAAATAAAAAATTTAGAAATTATGAATTTAGAAATAAAAAATTTCAAATATAAATTCTTAAAATCCAAATCCAAATCCAAATATAAGCTTCCTAAACACATAAACTCATAAATTTATGATAGAGTCAGAGCTATCTCAGCCTAATTCAAGCTATCAAACCTATATTAAATATGCTTTCCTTTGCTGGGGCCGTTACCAAATTCACCTTTGAACACCAATACCAATTACATCATAGATTCACGCATCAAACATCTAAATTCAATAATTGAATATCTTGAATGTACTAGCTACTTGGAGCCTCCTCACCTTTACCCTTAAACGCAAACTTAATTCTCATCAACTCTATGCTCACCCATTTCTTCAATTAAAGATTATCTTGCTCAAATGACAATAGCTAAATTAGATTGCTAACAATAGTTTCTCTAATTCCAGCTAAAATTTCACTAAAAATGGAAATAAGAATGCCTACGTTTCTTCTTTCTTTGCAATCATTTTCCTTTTACTATCGCCTCCTCTCTTGACCGATCGTGAAGAATGGTCTTTTATTCAACCAAGACCTCAAATTGATGGGTCTTTGCTGCCCTTTTAAATCAAGATTAAAAGCTCACTTCAAAATCAGCTATAGCCCAAGATTTTAAAGGAGAGATTTCAGGGCTTAGAGTGAAATTCTGGTTCCATTTTCTTAACTGATTTTTTACTGCTTTTCCTTCTTTAATGGGATTATGGCCAAGATTATTTCTAACTTATATCTAGTGGAGATCAACGTTTTTCCTCCACCGGAATTACTTTCATGGTCCAATTTCAATGATTAGTCATTGTTTAATCACCATGTAAGTCCCCCATCATTCCTTAATTATTTTCTTCTTTTTCTAAATTTAAATTTCTTACGATTTAGTCCATAATTGATAAGACACATTTTATGATACGAATTACGACAGTAGAAATTCCAAGACATTACGCTATGCTCTTTTGGAATCTCCATATTGTTCATCAAAGTGGATGAATAAGGTTACATCTATCTAGACGTGGTGCTTGGGCCAGCTCCAAACTATACCTCTATAGATGTGTTGCTTGGGCCAATTCTTCAACTTAACCACTATCAATACTCTGGTATATAGAAAAAAAAAACTCATTTTTTAAAAAAATTTAGTTCTTTCATCTGCTAGGGTTTCTTAGCACGCTGTTCTTTTGTTTTCTTTCATTGAAGCCAAAAGTTTTTCATTATCAAGATTAATCCATTCCAGAAAAGAGGAATTCAACAAAAATTTAAGTATAGATGGAGGCTGAAATCGCAAATCTTAATCTGGAGGATGAAAAGGAAGAACCGATCCCATATAAAAGAGACCTGCACAAAGAAGACGAGGATTATCAGTTATGTTTAATAGGAAAAGCACTTACAGATTGTGTTATTCACTTCTCGTCTCTTAAAAGAACATTGGCATATTTGTGGAATCCATTAGGGGGTGCTGTAATCTCAGATCTAGGGGATAAAAGATATCTTTTTCGTTTCTTTTATGAAGTTGACGTCAAAAGGGTATTGGATGGAATGCCATGGTCATTCAACAGACATTTATTAGTATTTCACCAATTGATTAAAGGTGGGGATCCAAAGCAAATTCCTTTGAACCATACTTATTTTTGGATTCAGGTACATAATTTACCGTATGGAGCCATATTTGAGGGAATGGCAAGGAAGTTGGGGGACTTTATTGGTCAGTTTATTCAATATGACGTTACACTCATATCTAGAGGAGAACAAATATATATGAAATTTTGAGTAAAAATCGATGTAAGATTGGCACTAGAGAGGAAGAAAAAATTGATGTTGGATTAAGGACAAGAAGGATATGCATATTTTCAATACGAGCGGCTCTCGTTATTCTGTTTCCTATGCAGTAAACTGGGTCATGGGGAAGGATTTTGTCCGGTAAGAAAGACAATAGGAATTCAAGAAGCCAATCCGAACAATTTACATCATTATACAAACATTTCATATACATTGATCATGTATCATCATATCACATTCACTCATAATCACATTGTCCCTTAAATAGGTCTATGAGATCTAAAACATGCTTTTAAGAAGGTTCGGGACTAAACTGGTTACACATAAAAAATTTCAAAATTTTAAGAATTTTCTAAGTAACAGACGTCACACGCACGTGTGAACAGCCGTGTGGACGAATATAGGCCATTTTCCAACCATAAGGGTCAACCCTACACAAGCACAAAATATACCATTTTTATACACAATAGGCAGCTTAAACATTATGAATTCATGCATCAAACATTAACCACAATTGCATCAAACATGCCATACCAATTCAACCATTTCATCTATTCATACACAACCTTTTAACCACAAACATACCAAATAAATATGATTTATTATTTAACCAAACAATCATCATTTACATCAATTTAGCAAGGCATGTAAATCAATGTCTTTTAGACCTAAAATACTCCATTCCTTTTTCATCATCTCAATTGCAACCTAACCTCTCAATACCAATATAAACAAACACATAAATACCATTATTCATCAATCGTGAATATCAATTTGGACTGTAACACCCCAAACCCGGTCTAAATGTTATGACCGAATCTGGCGATGTCACATTGTAACACCCCTTACCCGTATTCGACACCGGAATAGGGTACGAGGCATTACTAGAAGACATGCATTTGTATACGTATTAAACCGAGATACAAAGTTTCATCCGAATTAAAACTTTTAAATTATTAACATGATTTTATAATTCTTTACAACATATCCTCGAAATATTATATTCATAACAAATAGGGCATATAAGACCCGATATTTACTCATGTAATTCAAAGCTTCATTTCCATTTCATTCAATTCACAATTTCTCATGTTCACAATTCAAATCAATTTCTCAATCCAATATATATATATATATATATATTTCAATCATCTAAGAATATAATTCAAGTTACACGAACTTACCAGGCTAAATTGCAGAAATACCAAAATTCAGGGACACTTTGGTAATTTTCTATTTTTCTCGAATTGCCACCCAAATCTTGATCTAAACTAATATTTCATTCAACTTATTAATTTGAATGATAAAATAATTCATTTCATGCAATTTGGTCATTTTTGATATTTTTACAAAATTACCCTTAAAATTTTACTTTTATTCAATTTAGTCCCTGAACCTAAAACATGTAAATTAGCTATTTTAAAATAAACTCATATTAGCTGAATATTCACATATATTATTTTTCCTCCTCCTCCACTCCATTCCACATCCTTGATATATATTACCACTATTTACTTGTTTACTCATAACAAGCTGTTCACTTGAGTCATAGTCACTAAATTAATTATATATTAAGTTATAGAACTCCGAATTGATATCTGTAAATTTTATCTGAAACTAGACTCACATATATACTTACCATAAAATTTTTAGAATTTTTGGTTTATCCAATAAGTACAGTTTATTCTTTAAAGCCATCCCTGTTCTGCTGTCTAACAGTTTCGACCTTTCTTCACTAAAAATTAATTATCTCCTTGTACAGAATTTGGATGATGTTATCATTTGTTCCTTTTGAAAATATACTTATTAAGGATTCTAAGCATATAAATTATAACTCGTAATAATTTTTTTTACAATTTTTAATGATTTTCCAAAATCAGAACAGAGGAACCCAAATTCATTCTGACCTTGTCTCACAAAATTTATTATATCTCATAATTTACAATTCCATTGATTACACCATTTCTTCTATGAGAAACTAGACCAAAAAATATTTAATTCTATAATTTTTTTAATCCTCTAATTGAATTTACACGATTTATGGTGATTTTTCAAATTTAACCTACGGTTGTTGTCTAAAACTGTTTTAGTGCAAAATGTTGATTACTAAATTTATAACACCCTTATTCCCTTTCTCTATAGTATTTCTCATCCCTTTCTCTTATTTTTCTTCACTAGCATATCAAGAACACAGAACCTTATATAATAAAACCCTACATTAACATCAATTTCATACTTTTTCAATAATATCAAATTCAAAAATATATTGAAATCTTGATGTTCTTACCTTGCTCTATTGATTTCAATCTTTAACTTCATTTTCTCTCTCCTTCAGCCTCTATTTCTTGAATCTAACTTGATATTCTAGCTCCCCATAGTCTCCTTATCAATTTTCTCTCTTGGAAGCTATAGAAATACTTTTGCTTTCTAGGTGAAAATAATGAATTTTTGGTGAAAGGACCAAATTGTAAAGAAAGCAAAACTTTCTTTCTTCTCTTCTCTTCTAACATTGGTTGCATGGAAAGATGATGATTTTTTCATCACCTTTCCTCCCTTTTATATTAATCATTTAATAATAAAATAATACTAAAAATCTTAATAAAATATTAATTAAATAACATTTATCTAATTAATTAATTAAAAAGATCACAAACATCATCATTACCTTCTAGAATTCTCTCTCTCTATTTGACCATTTTGCCCTTTATAATCTTTTGAAATTCCATCCTTGAGTCATCACTTAATTTGGTAAAATTACAATTTGGTCCTTCAAAATTCTTCACCTTTTCAATTTGGTCCTAATTTATCCATTTTCCTTAGTTTCTAGATTATTCCACCCTTAAAATATTTACACTATTGGTCCTTCAAATTTTTTGTATTTACACTTTAACCCCTCAAATTTTGAGTATTTACTCTTGGGCAACAAAATTTTTCTCACTTTTGCAATTTTATCCTTTCTTGAATTAATATGTCATAATATACTTCCCAATGTTGACATAACTCAATATTACCCTTTTTATCACTTTATTTCCTTATTTTACTATATCAAGGATATTATCTTACTTTCTTATTGTAGTAATTTTCGGGGTATTACATGGACACTTTCACTAATGCATCAATAACTTTACTAAAGCTTACCACATAACCACAATCACATACCAATTATAAGGCCATCTACATATCAAACCTCACGTTATAAACAAGCCAAATCTCATGGCTCAATACATTTCAATCATATAGGCACCAATAGCCAAAATCACGTATACACTTAACAAACCAACTAGCCTATACATGCCACTTAACCAAAATTTCAAATCTTTTAATTACCGAAACCATAACTGGATAGTGTGATGGGATCTCCGATGATTTCCAACCTGAGTGAGCCTTCGAAACACTATAAACATAGAAAAATAAGACAAAGTAAGCTATAAAGCTTAGTAAGTTGATATGTAAATAATAAGCAATCTGTTAACCTACTTTTACCAATCCTCACAACATGTTCTCAAGATAATACAATCAAAATTGCACATCGTTGCACTATTTACTCATGTTCACATAAAGTTGTCTACTCGAGTCATAGTCACTAAATTATTTATATCTTGCGCTACAAAACTTTAAATTAAGATCCGCTTGATTTTCCAGAAACTAGACTCACATATCTTCTTACCATAAAATTTCCAAAATTTTTGGTTTAGCCAATAAGTACAGTTAATTCTTCAAAGTTATCCTTGTTCTGCTGTCTGATAGTTCCGACCCTTCTTCTCTAAAAATTAATTATCTCTTAGTACGGGATTCGGATGATATTCCTGTTTGTTTCTCTTAAAAATATACTCATTAATAATTTTAATCATATGAATTTCAACCTATAATTATTTTTATACAAATTTTAATGATTTTCCAAAGTCAGAATAGGGGATTCCAAAATCATTCTGACCTTATCTCACAAAAATTCAAATATCTCATAATACAAGATTCTTTTGCTTTTCAAATATCTCATAATACAAGATTCTTTTGCTTACACCGTTTCTTCTATGTGAAACTAGACTCAATAAGATTTAATTTCATGTCTTATTCAACCTCTAAAGCGATTCCCACAATTTTTAGTGATTTTTCAAATTTATAAAACTGCTGCTGTCCAAAACTGTTTTATTGCAAATTTTACTCTTTCATGATTTCTTTCATACATTTCATAAAATTTCGTTTCCAGTTCCATACGTCCTCATAACACATATCATATTTCATCTATACAATTTACATAGATCATATTTTATTTCATTCTCAATCATATAATCATTTACATAGCTAAACTTAGTTTTCACAAGTTTAATCAATTTAATTCTCATATAACATTCAATTCATACTTCCATATAGCCAAATGAGCACATTTTGGTATACAACATATTTAAACACATACCTTTCTCATTTCATATACATGATACGGTATGAACTCACCAGTTCACTTTCATTCGATTCTCACATAGGTTCTGTATGTACTTGTCTTCCTTAACTCGATCGTACTTTCATTCTCAACTTTCACTTACTTGTTGATTTTTGTCACGAATACCTTGCTTTCGTTGTACCATCACTTATAACCATGTTTCATCCACTTTTCTCGTTGAACCATTTGGAATACTAAAGGATATTTGGGGATCTCGTACACATAGTACCATAACAATGCCATATCCCAGATATGGTCTTACATGTAATCTCGTATTGATGCCAATAGCCCAACCATGGTCTTACACGAAATCACATATCGATGCCAATGTCCCAGAGATGGTCTTACACGAATTCTCATATCGATGCCATATCCCAGATATGGTCTTACACGAAATCTCGATAACCCTAATATCATAACATTTTTACCCTATCTATTCCTAAGGTTCAACCGGGACTTTTACTTTGTCGAATCTCCATCGAACATTTCCAAATCATTATAATCACAATTAAATTCAATATTTAAGAATTCACAATAATTATCTCAATTAAGCATTTAAGCATCTATAATTTAATGCTTATTAAACATACAAACTTACCTTCTAACACCCCGACTCGTGTCCGTCGCCGGATTTGAGTTACAAGGCATTATCGATCAAAAATCCAACTCAATTTTTTTTTTATAAATTATACCAACTCAACCACGAAAATCTCATTCCATATATATATTTAATCACATAACCAATTAAAATCAACTTGCATCATTAATCAAATTTTATATACTAACCATATAATTATCATTTACCTAATCAAAATTTAATATCATTCAAATTCTTAAAACATTTCCAAACATATATGATTATATATCATAAATCAAACATATATCTAAACATTTATTTGTACACATATTTCATTTCAATTTACTAACTATACTACATATTACAACATAGGTAATCTACCCTATCTTGGACAGCCCTTATATGTCAATATGGACAGCATTTTTATACCAAACTAAACAGCAATTTCACACCAAAATTTGGACAGCATATATACAACAATTTAGGCAGCATATATACAACATATTGAGCAGCATTTTTGCACCAAAATTGGACAGCTTATACACAACAAATTGGACAGCAATTACACAACAAATTGAGCAGCATTTTTACACCAAAAATTGGACAGCTTATATAAAACAAATTGGCAGCAAATATACAACAAATTGAGCAGCATTTTTACACCAAAAATTGGACAGCTTATATACAACAAATTGACAGCAAATATACAACAAATTGAGTAGCATATATATACAAGAAATTGTGCAGCATTTAAGCATAAAAATAACATGAACATATACCACATTTTAGACCATTAAAGCATAGGCATTAATACCGAATTCAAACCAAAAGAGATAAGCCATTTTTTTTTTGCATGACTTTTCAATACATATACACATTGGTTCCAAAATCAATATTTTAACTATGCTATACATGCCATATATTTGAAAACGATTTAGCGAAGTACCAAAAGAAAATATCGATAGTGTGATGAGCTTAGCTGAAGATCCCCAAACACGTAGCGTTCACCAAAATCTATACATCAAAACAATTATCTAACACATTGTAAGCTAATTTAGCTTAGTAAGTTATAAGCAAATAAACACTACTATTTAACCCGAGATCTCAAATAATATTCAACAAATCCATACTACTAAATCATCTTACCTTTAGTTTACCATATCATAAGATAATTATTCACTTTTTACTATGATTTAACTAAAATCAATATAATTACACAACCATAAACATTTCTTCAAATTTAAACACAAGGCCAAATACATTATGCATTTCCTCATCATGTAATATAAAGAATCATCTTATATATATATGATTCCAAATAAAATCACCACATAGGTTTAATACCTACCAAGCTTAACCTTATATACAACCATAATGGTTATTACTCAAGAATTCCAAGTATTTACTCATTTTCTAATCATGATTTCTCAATAAGACAAAATACTCAATGCTAATAGTTATTCGAAAATATTTAATAAGTTCACACACTTAGTGCTCAATAATCAAACTCGCACACTTAGTGCTTTACAATTAAACTCGCACACTTAGTGTCGAAAGTCAACAACTCAGTACATCTTATTTCAATAATTTTATCACTACATGTATATATATATCATTTAATTCAACGCAATTACATAAATACAAAGTTGATTTAAAATGATACGAATATATATATGCTTAATAACTTACCTCTGATGTCGTCGATTAATAGATCGGCTACTCAAC
Organism: Gossypium hirsutum; assembly: GCF_007990345.1. Lineage (NCBI taxonomy): Eukaryota > Viridiplantae > Streptophyta > Magnoliopsida > Malvales > Malvaceae > Gossypium > Gossypium hirsutum. The sequence continues at coordinate 30,110,609 of NC_053443.1, read as the reverse complement.
TACTTTCGATTTCCCCCGATCTAAATCTGATTTCTTGGTTTCTTGATCTAAATATATTCAAATAAATCTCATTTAAACATATTTTCATTCAATTTAGTCTAAGAACACATAAATGGGAAAATTACATTTTTACCCCTAATATTTCATATTTTCACAATTTAGCCATTTTGCTCAAGACACAAAATACACAAAATTTGACTACACTCCTTAAGGACCTAATATTCCTAGTGTCCATACAAGCCCACAAATTTCATTTATTTCACATTTTAATCCTTCAAAATTTTATTTTTTACAATTTAACCTAATTACTCAAATTCATCAAAAATTCAAAGACAAAACATGTTAATCTTTCACATATCTTTCATATTTCATCATCAACTATCACAAAGCTTAAGAATTCATCAATGGCATTTCTCAAAGTCATCAACAATTCACAAAATTAAGACATGGGTTTTGAAGTATTCAAAGCAACGATCTAAAAAATGTAAAAATTATCAAAAACCGAACAAAAACTAACCTTGAATTAAGCTTCAAAATGGCCGAATATTTGAAGCTTTCAAACTTTTTCTTTTCTTTTCTACTTTCGGTGAAAAAGATGAACATAAAATGGTGGGTTTTAAATGTTTTGTTTTATTATAACATATATTATTATTATTTTATTATTTTAACTTTTATTGTAAATATATATATCACATATTATCATGATGCCATCCACTACCTATTACTATTGGATAAATTACAACATAAGGCCTCCAACTTATAAAGACAACAACAATTAGGCACTTTCATATTTAACCACTAAATTTTCATTTTACGCGATTAAACCCTTTTCTCAAATTAAACATTCAAACAATAAAATTAATTCACGAAACTTTTACACATGTAAATTCACACATACTAAACACAGAATAAAATATTTAAATATTTTTCAGACTCGGATGTGTGGTCCCGAAACCACTGTTCCGATTAGGGTCAACAATCGGGCTGTTACAACTCTCCCCCCTTTAGGGATTTTCGTCCCCGAAAATCTTACCGCTGAATAAGTTTGGATAACGCTCTTTCATTGTATCTTCTGACTCCCAAGTTGCTTCTTCAACTCCGTGTTTATGCCACAGTACTTTGACTAATGGAATTTTCTTATTTCGTAATTCTTTGATCTCACGAGCCAGAATACTAATCGGTTCTTCTTCATATGACATATTAGAGTTAATTTCAATCTCCGTCGGACTAATCACATGCGAAGGATCAGATTTGTATCTACGAAGCATCGAAACATGAAATACATTGTGAATCCTTTCTAACTCAGATGGCAACAACAATTTATACGCAACCGGCCCGATACGCTCTAAAATCTCATACAGTCCAATGAATCTCGGACTTAATTTGCCTTTGCGACCAAATCTGAGTATTTTCTTCCACGGTGAGACTTTCAAAAACACTTTGTCCCCAATTTGAAATTCTATATCCTTTCTTTTCAAGTCCGCATAAGATTTCTGACGATCTGATGCTGATTTCAGACTATCCCGAATCACTTTCACTTTCTGTTCAGTCTCTTTAATCAAATCGACCCCGTGTATCTTATTTTCACTGAGCTCAGTCCAATACAATGGTGTATGACATTTACGACCATACAAAGCCTTGTAAGGTGCCATTTTGATACTAGATTGAAAGCTATTATTATAAGCAAATTCAATCAAAGGTAAGTATCGTTCCACGTACCTTCAAACTCAAGAATGCAACATCTCAACATATCCTCAAGTATCTGAATGATTCGCTCAGATTGACCATCTGTTTGAGGATGGAAAGCTATGCTAAAATGTAGTTTCGTACCTAAAGCATCTTGTAATTTCTTCCAAAACCGCGATGTGAATCTCGGGTCTCTGTCGGAAACAATAGAAATAGGTACACCATGCAACCTCACAATTTGTGAAACATACAATTCTACAAGTTTGTCGAGCGAAAAATCTGTGCGAATCGAAATAAAGTGTGTCAATTTTGTCAACCTATCAACAATAACCCAGATTGCATCTTTCTTGCTCGGTGTCAACGGTAAACCGGATACAAAATCCATCGTGACTCGATCCCATTTCCATTCAGGTATCATGATCGGCTGAAGCAACCCAGATGGTACCTGATGCTCGGCTTTAACTTGCTGACAAATTAAACATTTCGAAACAAAGTCAGAAATGTCTCGTTTCATACCATGCCACCAATAGTGCTGTTTCAGATCGTTATACATTTTCGTACTACCCGGATGAACAGAAAATCGACTATTATGAGCTTCATTCAAAATTACCTGAATTAACTTTGAATTTCTCGGAACACATAATCAGTTTCTGAATCTCAAATAATCCTCAGCATCAACTAGAAACTCTGAATCAAAATTTAAGTCACACTGAGCTCGTTTTACAATTAAATCATCATCAGCTTTCTGAGCTTCACAAATCTGTTGAACAAGTAACGGTTTTGCTTTCAATTCAGCTACTATCTCACCATCATCAGATATAGTCATATGTGCATTCATTGCACTCAAAGTAAACAGTGATTTTCGACTTAGAGCATCAGCAACAACATTAGCCTTTCCCGGATGATAGTCAATCACAAGCTCGTAATCTTTTAGCAATTCTAACCATCGACGCTGTCTCAAATTCAGATATTTCAGAGTCATCAAGTACTTCAGGCTTTTGTGATCGGAATAAACATGACATTTTTCACCAAACAGATAGTGACGCCATATTTTCAACGCAAATACAATAGCGGCCAATTCCAAATCGTGTGTCAGATAGTTCTTTTCGTGCGGCTTTAACTGTCTCAAGGCATAGGCTACAACTTTACCTTCCTGCATCAAAACACAGCCCAAAGCATTTAAAGATGCATCACTATAGATAACAAACTCTTTACCCGATTCTGGCTGAACTAATATTGGAGCTTCGGTCAAAAGAGCTTTCAACTGATCGAAACTTTTCTGGCACTTTTCTGACCACTCAAACTTAATGTCTTTCTGTAGTAGCTTTGTCATCGGGGTCGCAATCATAGAGAATCCTTTTACGAACCATCTATAATAACCGACAAGTCACAGAAAACTTCGAACTTCTGAAACATTTCTCGGAGGTTTCCAATTAAGTATAGCCAAAATCTTGCTCGAATCAACCCTTATACCTGATGCCGATATAACATGGCCCAAGAAACTGACTTCACGCAACCAAAACTCACATTTACTGAATTTTGCATACAACTGTTTATCTCGTAAAGTCTGTAACACAAGTCTCAAATGTTCGACATGCTCTGCCTCATCACGGGAGTAGATCAGAATATCATCTATGAATACTACTACAAACTAATCTAGATACTGTCTAAAGATCCGATTCATCAAATCCATGAAAACAGCAGGTGCATTAGTAAGTCCAAAAGGCATAACAAGAAACTCATAATGTCCGTACCTCGTTCGGAAGGCAGTCTTTGGCACATCAGAGTCTTTAACTCACAACTGATAGTAGCCTGATCTCAAATCTATCTTCGAGAACACAGTAGCCCCTTTCAACTGATCGAACAAATCATCAATCCGTGGTAACGAATACTTATTCTTTATAGTTACCTTATTGAGCTACCGATAGTCAATGTACATTCTCATCGTTCCGTCTTTCTTTCTCACAAATAGAACTGGTGCCCCCCAAGGAGAAAAACTCGGTCGTGCGAAACCTCTATCTGTCAACTCTTGTAGCTGCGCTTTCAACTCTTTTAATTCTGTAGGTGCCATCCTGTATGGAGCTATCGAAATCGGAGTTGTCCCCGGCACTAATTCAATCCCAAACTCAACTTCTCGAATAGGTGGCAAACCCGGTAATTCTTCAGGGAACACATCTGGATACTCACATACAACAGGTACTGATTCAATCTTCTTTTCTATCACTTTACTATCAATAACATATGCAAGATAAGCTTCACAACCTTTTCTCACATACTTCTGAGCCAACATAGAGGATATCACTGCCGATAAACCATTCAGATCATTAGATTCAATCCGAATAATCTCGTCATTCAGGCATCTTAAATCAATAGTCTTCCTTTTACAGTTAACCATAGCATCGTGTAAAGTCAACCAGTCCATACCCAAAATTATATCGAACTCGTCAAATGGCAACAACATCAAATCAGCCGTAAAACACAAATTTTGAATCATCAACGGACAATTCTTACACACTTTGTCAACCAACACACACCGGCCCAGGGGGTTTAATACTCTAATCACAAATTCAGTAGACTCAACATGCAAAGTCTTACTGAATACTAAAGTTTCACACACATATGAATGAGTCGAACCAGGATCAATCAGTGCAATAACATTAGTATCATAAAGAGTGAAAGTATCAGTAATAACATCTGGGGATGAAGCCTCCTCACATGTGCGAATGGCATAGGCTCTGGCAGGTGCGCGAGCCTCGGATCTAACAGCTGTATCTTTAGTACCTCTTTGATTGGCACTCACATTACCCGTGTTCCTAGGTGGTCTACCCCGAGCTGCTGTGTTGCCCGATCTCGTATTCTGAGTCGAATTTCGATCCACAAACTCTGGGCAGTCTTGAATAAAATGATATTTCGATCCACATTTATAGCAAACTCGATTGTTGTACTTGCCCCAACACTCACCAACATGTCTCCTACCACACTGCTGACACTCAGGTTTATTCAGTCGGGTATTACCAACACTAGCAACTGAGGTGGCTCTTGAACTCATTGGTGGTCATTCTTGTATAGAAAGCCCGCAGTAGCCTTAGATCGGCTACTAACATCTCTGAACTTCTTTGTTGCCGTATGAAAAGTTTTACTCGCTGATCTCTTTCGAAAATCACTAGCTTCAAACTCAGCTTTTCTTTTCTCTTGCTGAGTTCTTCAGCCTTGCAAGCTCGCTCGACGAGTACTACGAACTCTTTTATTTCGAGTATACCGACAAGTAATTTTATGTCTTCATTCAGCCCCTCCTTTAATCTTTTACACATAGTAATCTCGGTCGCAACACACTCTCGGGCATATCGGCTGAGTCTCACAAACTCGCGCTCATAATCAGATACGGTCATACGACCCTACTTTAGCTCGAGAAATTCTTTGTGTTTCTGATCAATGAATCGCTGACTGATATACTTTTTACGAAATTCTGTCTGAAAGAAATCCCAAGTGACACGCTCTTTCGGAACAATCGAAACTAGAGTGTTCCACCAATAGTAAGCTGAATCCTGTAACAAAGATATCGCACATTTCAGGCACTCATCAGGTGTACAGGATAATTCATCGAAGACACAAATGGTATTATCGAGCCAAAACTCAGCCCGTTCTGCATCATCACTAGCTGTGGCCCTAAATTCTTCAGCTCCGTATTTTCTTATCTTATCAACAGGAGGTTTATTCAATCTCATAGGATCAATAGTTGGAGGTACCACAGGCATCGGAAGTGGGTTAATCGGGGTCGGAGGTTGTTGAACAGCCAGATTTGTCCGGATATATTGAGTAAACCATTCATTCATCATAGAATAGAAGGCTTGTTTAGTCTCATCACCATGGTTACTCGTATTCGGTCGAGAATCAACCGGCTTTGTCCCTTGCACGGGAGCAGGCGCTACACTCTCGACATCATCCGCTACAGTTCGATCGGGATCCATTACTATACAAAAACACATTTGTAGATGTCAGAAGTCATCACACTATCTCAATATATAAAATATGGCATGTATAGCTAGACTCATACGTGCTACGTTAGTCCTAGAATCGACTAAACCGTAGCTCTGATACCAAATCAAATGTAACACCCCAACTCGTGTCCGTCGCCAGATTTGAGTTACGAGGCATTACCGATCAAAAATCCAACTCAAAATTTTTTTATAAATTATACCAACTCAACCACGAAAATCTCATTCCATATATATATATTTAATCACATAACCAATTAAAATCAACTTGCATCATTAATCAAATTTTATATACTAACCATATAATTATCATTTACCTAATCAAAATTTAATATCATTCAAATTCTTAAAACATTTCCAAACATATATGATTATATATCATAAATCAAGCATATATCCAAACATTTATTTGTACACATATTTCATTTCAGTTTACTAACTATACTACATATTACAACATAGGTAATCTACCCTATCTTGGACAGCCCTTATATGTCAATATGGACAGCATTTTTATACCAAACTAAACAGCAATTTCACACCAAAATTTGGACAGCATATATACAACAATTTAGGCAGCATATATACAACATATTGAGCAGCATTTTTGCACCAAAATTGGACAGCTTATACACAACAAATTGGACAGCAATTACACAACAAATTGAGCAGCATTTTTACACCAAAAATTGGACAGCTTATATAAAACAAATTGGCAGCAAATATACAACAAATTGAGCAGCATTTTTACACAAAAAATTGGACAGCTTATATACAACAAATTGGCGGCAAATATACAACAAATTGAGCAGCATATATATACAAGAAATTGTGCAGCATTTAAGCATAAAAATAACATGAACATATACCACATTTTAGACCATTAAAGCATATGCATTAATACCGAATTCAAACCAAAAGAGACAAGCCATTTTTTTTTGCATGACTTTTCAATACATATACACATTGGTTCCAAAATCAATATTTTAACTATGTTATACATGCCATATATTTGAAAACGATTTAGCGAAGTACCAAAAGAAAATATCGATAGTGTTATGAACTTAGCTGACGATCCCCGAACACGTAGCGTTCACCAAAATCTATACGTCAAAAAAATTATCCAACACATTGTAAGCTAATTTAGCTTAGTAAGTTATAAGCAAATAAACACTACTATTTAACCTGATATCTCAAATAATATTCAACAAATTCATACTACTAAATCATCTTACCTTTAGTTTACCATATCATAAGATAATTATTCACTTTTTACTATGATTTAACTAAAATCAATATAATTACACAACCATAAACATTTCTTCAAATTTAAACACAAGGCCAAATACATTATGCATTTCCTCATCATGTAATATAAAGAATTATCTTATATATATATATATGATTCCAAATAAAATCACCAAATGGGTTTAATACCTACCAAGCTTAACTTTATATACAACCATAATGGCTATTACTCAAGAATTCCAAGTATTTACTCATTTTCTAATCATGATTTCTCAATAAGACAAAATACTCAATGCTAATAGTTATTCGAAAATATTTAATAAGTTCGCACACTTAGTGCTAAATAATCAAACTCGCACACTTAGTGCTTTTCCATTAAACTCGCACACTTAGTGCTTTACAATTAAACTCGCACACTTAGTGTCGAAAGCAACAACTCAGTACATCTTATTTCAATAATTTTATCACTACATGTATATATATATCATTTAATTCAGCGTAATTACATAAATACCAAGCTGATTTAAAATGATACGAATATATATATGCTTAATAACTTACCTCGGACGTCGTCGACTAATAGATCGGCTACTCAACTACTTTCGATTTCCCCCGATCTAAATCTGATTTCTTGGTTTCTTGATCTAAACATATTCAAATAAATCTCATTTAAACATATTTTCATTCAATTTAGTCTAAGAACACATAAATAGGAAAATTACATTTTTACCCCTAATATTTCACATTTTCACAATTTAGCCTTTTTGCTCAAAACACAAAATACACAAAATTTGACTACACTCCTTAAGGACCTAATATTCCTAGTGTCCATACAAGCCCACAAATTTCATTTATTTCACATTTTAATCCTTCAAAATTTTATTTTTTACAATTTAACCTAATTACTCAAATTCATCTAAAATTCAAAGACAAAACATGTTAATCTTTCACATATCTTTCATATTTCATCACCAACTATCACAAAGCTTAAGAATTCATCAATGACATTTCTCAAAATCATCAACAATTTACAAAATTAAGACATGGGTTTTGAAGTATTCAAAGCAACGATCTCAAAAACGTAAAAATTATCAAAAACTGAACAAAAACTAACCTTGAATTAAGCTTCAAAATGGCCGAATATTTGAAGCTTTCAAACTTTTTCTTTTCTTTTCTACTTTCGGTGAAAAAGATGAATATAAAATGGTGGGTTTTAAATGTTTTGTTTTATTATAACATATATTATTATATTATTATTTTAACTTTTACTATAAATATATATATCACATATTATCATGATGCCATCCACTACCTATTACTATTGGCTAAATTACAATATAAGACCTCCAACTTATAAAGACAACAACAATTAGGCACTTTCATATTTAACCACTAAATTTTTATTTTACGCGATTAAACCCTTTTCTCAAATTAAACACTCAAACAATAAAATTAATTCACGAAACTTTTACACATGTAAATTCACACATAATAAACACAAAATAAAATATTTAAATATTTTTCAGACTCGGATGTGTGGTCCCGAAACCACTGTTCCGATTAGGGTCAACAATCGGGCTGTTACATACCTTATTCACTAAAACGATGAATTTAGGTCGACTAATTCGATACTTTGATTTTTCCTTAATCTAGATCCCAATTCCACTTTTCTCATTCTAGGTAATATCAAAATTTACTTATTTAATCATCATTTCATTCAATTTATCACAATTTACACATTTTGGCAAAATTACATTTTTGCCCCTATTATTTCACATTTTTGTAATTTAGTCCTTATCACATAAAATCACAATTGCATAAAATTAAACACAAACCCAAGCTAGCCAAATTTTCCATATATTACTATCAGCCCATATTTTCAATTTATTTCATATTTTAACGACTAAATTTCCACATTTCACAATTTAGTCCAAAATTGACATTTTTCTCAAAAATCACTTTATAAAAGATGAAAATCTAACATCAAATATTCATAATCTATCATAAATCATCAATTTACTCAAGCATTCAAAAATTTCAACTTGTTAAATCTTTAACAGTTTCAAATTTAGATGCATGGGCTAGCTAGATTGCAAAGCAACGATCTCCAAAATGTAAAAATTATAAGAAACTAATAGTTTAAGGGCTTAAATGCAAGGAATTTGACTTGCTAAATTTTCCAGTATCCATGGATTCTTTTTTGCTTGAAATTTTGGTTTAGGAAGAAAAATAAAGGTGAAATCTTTATGTATTCTTTATTTATTCATTTAATACCTAATTTACTATATTAACCTTTATAATATTTAAAAATTACAACATTGCCAAACCACTATCATCCACTAACACACTAATGGTCTAATTACCATATAGATACCTCCATTTTAAAGTTCTATAGCTATTTAATACCTTTAGCTTATAGAACACAACTTTTGCACTTTACGCGATTTAGTCCTTTTTACCGAATTAAGCCTTTAAATGGTAAAATTTCTTTACGAAAATTTCAAAAAATAATTCTATCATGCTGTAAATCATAATAAAATAAATATTTTGACTTTAGATTTGTGGTCCCGAAACCACTATTCTGATTTAGCTAAAATAAAGCTATTACAGAGACCAAGTTGTTGATCAAAAGGAAATCATACAAGAGAATACACCAATTGAATCTTGTGATGGAAAGACATACTAAAGAATAAAAATGATAAAGGAGAAAGGGATTCGGGAGCACTGATTCAATTTTTTGATAAATCTGCAGCTGCTAGTAAGCAAGTCGACCAGACACAATGAAAATCTTAAGTTGGAATGTCCGTGGGTTGAGGCATCCACGAGTGATTAATTGCCTTTGAAATAAGGTGAGACGTTTTCAACCAAAAATTTTTTTCTAATTGAAACAAAATTAAGTGATAAAAGAATGGAAAAAGTTCGAGCAAGATGTGGATTTTCTAATGGTATTGACGTTAGCGCGCGAGGATCCAAAGACGGATTATCAATTGGATGGAAATGGGAGTATAAGGTGCAATTGAGAAGTTTTTCAATCAATCATATCGACACAGTAATTTTAGAAAAAGAAGGAATGCCATCATGAAAAATCACAAGATTTTATAGTGTTCCAGAGAAACATAACAGAAGGGAAACTTGGAATCTATTAAGGAGTTTAGGGAATTTTCAAGGTTTTCCATGGATGGTGATAGGAGAATTTAATGAAATCATGTTCTCTTTTAAAAAGAGGGGTGGCAGACTAAGAAGGAATGGAAACATAACCCGTTTTCAAAAGACGTTAGAAGAGTGTGACCTTGGCTTTTTTGATAGATGGTTTACATGGGAAAGAGATAAATTATCAAAAAATAATGTTCACAAGAGACTCGACAGAGGAGTTGCAAATCAGACGTGGTGGGAGTTTTTTTCAGGATATTTTGTTAAGCATTTAACATACTTTATATCTAATCATTACCCATTATTAGTTGATCTAAGGATTGAAAATAGTACGATTTGCAAGGAACGAAACTTTCGGTTCAACGCAAATTGGATATTAGAAGATGAATGTGGACACCAAATAAAAAAATTTGGGAAGCAAATTCGAAAGATGTGCCTACAAAACTCTAAAAACTTGGGGAGATTCTGGATGACAAGATGGGACGACTTATGGCTAACAAAAGAAAGGAATCTCATTCATTGAATAAAAGACTCGATGAATTGAATACTTTGGACCCGAATGATGGAACACTTATAGAGTTAGAAGAAATCAAATTAGCATTAAATCTGGAAGCCGATAAAGAAGAAATATTCTGAGAGCAACGAGCAAGAGTGAATTGGATCAAATTTGGAGATAAAAATACATCATTTTTTTTATAACTTTGCAAATCAACGACAAAAAAAGGAATAGGTTGAAAAAGCTAAGAGGACCAAATGGGGGATGGATTACTGATGAGGTAGAGAAAGTAAAGATTGCAACAAAATACTTTAAAGAACTTTTTAGGGCTTCAAATACATCGAACGATGATAGGGTGTTGTTGGGTATTAACGAGTGCATTCATGACAACATGAACAGGGCTTTATTAGAAGATTTCATAATTGAAGATGTTATGACAACAGTAAAGAACATTGCACCACTAAAAGCTTCTGGGTTAAGGCATATGCTAGACAAATAGTGGATGATCACGTTTGGTGCAAGAATGTCATGAAAGAAATTAAAGGAAATGAAGAAAGAGCAAACACTATGTATGTAGTGTGTCACTCATGTCAAAGGCATACATAGTGTTTGCTAGACCGACCAAGACATGTCAAGGGCAGTATACCATGTTTCTCTAAGATAAGGGACTTGGGATTGTAGAAGATTACAGGCACTTCGATTCCCATGCACACATGTAATTGTTGCATGTGTGAATGCACGAATACAATACTCACCTTATATTAACAATGTGTACATATTGGAACGCATGCACAATGTATGGAGATCTAAATTCCCACTGGTCCTAGATGAGAGTGTGTGGGCCGTTAGTGTCTAGCACCCTGTTTGAGTTGGCACCGAATATTCAATTTTGTTGCGTCCCAAAAGGATGGTCGAATTCTACTCGTATACGCAACAATATGGATGTTCGACAGAGGGCCAATCAATAGAGGTTATGCGACTATTGTAGGAACCTAGGGCATATGAAGGCAACATGTTATCATTTGACGGATGGATTGAGGACAACACCTTGCTAATAAATTTTATTCATTTTTAAAACATTTTTATTCATTTTTATTGTACACAAATTTATTACAATGCTTTTTTTTGTACAAAATATGTTCATTCTTTTCTATACCTAACAGATTGTTTAGTCACATTACACTTTTTACTTTCAACTTTTCATAGAAATATAGTAATAGATAATAAAATTACCCCATTCACTATTTTGTTTGCCATGGTGAAATAGCTAATAAGGCTAAACTAGGTGTAATAATTTACCTCTAAATATTTATAAAATTATCATTAAATGTTTGATATCAAATATTGCAGATATAGATTAGAATTTAACAAAGTGAATTATGAGTTGCAACACAAATATAAAAAAAGATCATATTTTATTTATATCAATTATATTTACATCACAAAAAGTAAAGGAAAAAATATTATCGGCGTCGTCGGATCGAATGTGAGCCACAAGACGGTGGCTGATAGTTGCGGGTAGGATTTTTATGTACAATTTGGGGTGTTGGCTCCTCCTCTTTGTCGTCTTCATTGTCTTCATCTTCTTCATCTTCACCTCGACTCACATATTGATCTTCATCTCAACCCTCATCTTTAACTTCTTCTCTACCCCCGTCTTCGTCTTCATCTCCTTCTTCCATAGTTGAGTGTAGTGCCATCCTAGCCTCTAGGGGCGGAGCTAAAAACTTTTTTGAGAGGTTCCCGGAATAAATTTGTATATTTTTATGATAGCAAAAGTTAAATTTCACCATTTTAATAGCATATATATTTATATTTTTAATGCATTAAATCAATTTTTTCATTTTAAGAGAGGTTGGGGCCCCTGCCAGCCCCCCTTAACTCTGCCCCTGCTAGCCTCCCATCGTGTCCCTCCATTCTACGAGAAGGTGGTTGCAAGGATGAATCACCTTGATAAAACAATGATGTGGTGGGTGTTTGTGGCACTATTGACGAATAATCGTACGATGTTGTATAACCCGGTTGCACATAATATCCGAGAATCATTATTGCTGGCGAATACGTCAGCATTGATGTCGACATTTGTGTTCACATTGGTGATGGCTTGGGTGTCAGTATTGGTATCGGTATTTGTGTCGACATTTGTGTTAGCATTGGGGCGTAATATGCTAGGGACGGTGGTGCCGCGAAATACACAACTGCAGGAGGTGTAGATGCAGGATGCTGTGGTGGTGCATAATCTGGTGCTTGTGTAAAATACATGGGGTTAGCGAAAGGAACAGGAATATCTGAAGGGTACTAACTAGGATATGGTACAGAAATCGGTGCCCCTTGTTGGGTTAGAGCCGATGGCAAACCCGTCGCGACACTTACTCCGGACCTTGTCTAATTAGGGAGAAATCAATATGTCGAGTGTTCTTTTTCGTGTTCTTCGTTAATTCTAATGGCCAACGCCAATTCCACATCATGTATGTCATAAACTTATAAAGAAAATCATATTATTCTAAAGATCTTAAAATTTTTTTATTTGCAATATTAAGGTTTTGATTTGCATAATCTTAAAAATCTAAAGATTTTACAATACCTAGATTTTTTTATGATTTTAGGTAATTTATTCTCTTTACTAGATTTGTTTGTTGGTAACTCTAGTTTTAGGTTCTTTCTTTGCTAGCAAATCTGGGTTACTCTTTTAAGCAAAGGGTTACTTTGAACAAAAGAAAATTTTTGGATTCTTTCTTGAAGAAAGAAGAAATTTTCCAAATGAAAAAATTGGTTTAATTACTCATAAGGGCCTCTGGCAATTAACCTTCAAGTTAATAACTTTACACGTGTTAGTACCTCATTGGTCACAAGCGCTACGTCATAAAAAAAGTAACATTGTTTGGGTTAGGAGCCAACATTTTGAAAGTATAAGGATCACATTAGAACAAGCCCCAAAGTACAAGAGTCGTCCATTACATTAACCCTAAAATTTATAATATATAAATTGTCTAAAATTTTCGCAACACTTCTTATAAATAATATAACTTTTTGTCATAATTTTAGAAAGTTATTTTTTTATAATTAAGTTATGATAAAAAACTATAACATTTATTTATGAATAATTATTATTTTTATGGTATATAGCATGAACACATAAATAAATTATGTTCATACTAGACCATAACTTTTTATAAATAAATATATTATAACACTTTTATAATAGGAAAATTACTTTTTATAATAAATTTTTTTATCATAACTTTAGAAAAATTTTAAGATTTAAATAATATATATTTTTTGTTATTATTTTATCAAGTATACAAATTAAATTTATAATATAAATTTTTAGGATTTATAATATTTTTTCCATAACCATCCCAAACACTCAAAAATTTTCATGCTTATGATATAATTTTTATAATTTGTATAAAAATAATTTTTTAAAATTAGATTTGAGTGTAATTACCTCTATAATTGCTCTAATTCTCACCATTAAGAATTGATAAGTGTTATTAGAATGTTTCAATGATACCCAATTCGTTGGGATCCACCATATTCAAACATATGGTCTTTATATAATTAGAATCAATTACATCTAAATCTAATTATTAAATAATTTTCCTAACACATAAATTTTTCCTAAACTGAGTACCAATAAATATACGTTGTTTTTTATTATATTTTGCCCAACAAAAATTCAAAGGATCTATTAGTGAAGTTCTTTTGGGCCTACATGGATATGGATGTAGCCGAAGGCTTAATTTGATGGATATCAACATTGATTCCGCTTGGAAAAAAATATTTCATCAAAATGCTAAGATTTAATGATGTATTTCACTCTTCAAATTTATAAGAAAATTATTTTAGGTATTTATATTTTTTTTCTCTTTTAACCTTTAAATTTGTATTATTTATCATATCATCTTAAAATAGATGAAAAAATTAATGTATATTAACTTTATTAACGTGGTATGCACATGGATTACCATATAAATATCACATCAATAATTAATTAATTTTTTAAAACTTAGCAAATTAAAAAAAAATATAAAACTTAGTTAAAAATTTAAAATTAATAAATATATATAAAAAAATTAAATATATATATTTAAGTTTAAAAAATTAATTAACTGCTAACGTGGCACACAAGTAGATTGCCACATGGATGCCATGTGAGCAAAATTAACATATGTTAACTTTTTCATCTATTTTGAGGTGATTTGACAAATAATGTAAATTCAATGGCTCAAAGAAATGAAAAATTAAATAAAAGAATAAAATGAATATTCTTTTTATAAAGTTGAAGGGTGAAATAAGTCATTATGCCAAATGCTACTAAAAAACTTTACTTGAAAATAACATAAGATTATATAAGCATTGCTTCAAGGAATTCAAATTCTAAAGGAAAAACAATTCATAGTGTTAACATTTTTATTAATATTGTGAGTTGAAACAAAAAGAAAAGGGCAGGGCTATGTGTATTTGCATAAGCAGAAAGATGGAGCAGTTGGATTCAAGGTTTTACAAAAACCGCCCAAAGGGAAGCCATTGGTGATGCAGTACTTATTGCAATCTTTGAACTGTGAACATGTCCCCATCACTGCTTCCCATACCTTTCCTCCTGCACTACCTTTCTCTGAAACCCACCAAATAATAATAAAAACCAACCCCAAAATAGAATTAAGATTATATGCATATATATATATCCATTTATTTGAAGCATGAAAGAATGGGCGAGGTTGGTCTTACCTATGTTGATGAAAAAGACCAAGCATAGAAGGCCCAGAAAGTAGCAGTTTAGTGGAAGAGAAGCCATTCTATTATCACTGCCAAATTTCTTGTAAAACCTTGCTACCTACCTATTCTCTGTTGAGTATAATATCGAATTGGCTGTGCCTATTTAACCTCTCAATGTCCCTTTATATAATTGCACTACTACTTCAAATTTTAAAAAAGAAATTGTTCTTAATTCTCAAATAAATCTCAGTTCTTATTTAATTAGAAAAATATTATTATATGCCGAATTCACTACATTGCATTTTGGACCTTTGGTAGCTATCAAATTCTATATAATTGTATATTTTCAATGAAAGAATGTTAAACCTTCCTCATTTTATGTTTCTTTTGAATAAATGTTTATATTTTTAAGTAAGACCTTATTTTAGGTAAGGGTTTATTTAGGTAAAATTAAAGATCATAGACGTATTTGAGTATACGTTAAAGACTGTACAAGGTTAAAAGAAATACAAAAGCAATTAATTTACCAGATTCTTTTAATATTTTAACCATAGGAAGTGTTATTTCTTGGCAACAAAATCCTTGGCACTGTATAGTTTCTATAATATTTCTAAGCAAAATCACAAAAAAGGATTTATTTAAAAAAATATTTTATCTATTGCACCAATATAAATTAGATTCTCAAGAATGTATCCTTGTGATTATATATTTTTTAATTGCAAATAAGGGAGGTCATTGTAGTGGAATCATATATATATTCAAAATTTCAATCATGGATTTTCTCTCTTATTTTGAAATGTAAATTATACAAACAAGATTAATATGCCAACTTTATTTAAGAAAAAAAAAACATCTTTATTGGAGCTTTTGCGAAAGTTTTTAATTGACAAAATTGTCAATTTTATGGAACTTTAAACTTTAAAAAACAATCAAGTTTGAATAAATAAAAACCAAAGGTGGAAGAAATTCAATAAAGAGATTGGATTTTGTTGTTTAAATTTGGATTAATAATGCTATCATGCAACAACATCCAATTGAATTTTGTACCACCATATTAGTGGCTCACTATTTTATTGTCAGCTTTCTCCGAGTTTCAACTATGCCCATTCAAAGTTGAATCCGCTGTTGCTTTTTGACTATGTTTTGAAACTAAATAGGTTAACTTAAAAAGTAAAATTTTTTAAGTTAGATCGGTAATTGAATTAATCAAATCGATTTAATAAATTTAATCAATTTTGATTGTTCGATTAAATAGATTATTAAAATTTTATTAATATATATATAAACTTGTTGAACCGCAAATTCAATTAAATTTTTTTTAGTTCAATTCAAATCCTCTGGAAGTTTTGTCTAAATGCGAAAGTGTTTAAATATTTCCCTTAAAAATGGTCTAAATTCGTCAATAACTTAAAAAGAGAGTATGTAGTTAACACCTTAAGGGTTCAAACTTTGCTAATAACACCTTCTTCCTAAATTGTAATTGTAAAATATACTAAGAAATTCTTCTTTTTTCATACATTTAAAAACTCATAATTGTGTTTTTCATCTTCGGCAGATAAATAAATAAATAAAAATATTTTCAAAAATTGAAGAGTAGAATAACATATAAGCAAAAAATAAAAAAGGGGGAGGGTTAGGTTGTTTTTAGTTTTATGCAAAGATAGCAATTTAGCAAGGAGAAACGAATTTAGAGAAATTATTCTGTAAAATAGAAAATTGAAAAAAAAAAAAGGAAACAGAAGAAGAAAGATAAAAATATAATATAGATGAGTTTATTAGTTGATGATGATTTGGTTTATTTTATTTCATGATGAAATCCCAAGAACAAGTTATGAAGAAAATAAAGAGAAAAGGGGGTGGAATTGAGCTCTACTGAGTGCAGCAACAGGCCAAATCCTCAAAGGAGAATCCAATGCAGACACCTCCCTTGGGGAACCCTTTGTCAATACATGACTGGTTGCAGTTGGGAATTGCTGAACAAGGTCCCAAGCAAGGTGGTACATTTATAGCATCTACACCCACTGGCCCTGCAACTGATCATACAATATTTCATCAACCAAAACAAATAAAAACAGTCGTATATGATGAGTAAAGCTGCATAGATGATAAAGAGATGAATGTTTTACCCAAATTCCATATCATAATCAAGCATAGAATTCCCAATACTTGTTGAACAATAAGATTTGCAACGTTTCCTCTTCTCATTGTTAATGCTTTCAACTATGTATTTTGACTTGTTCAGAAGCACAGAAACGTATCCTACATATATGAAAAGATGAGCTAGGTGAAATAAATTCTATTTGTACACACTTTATTTTAGGGTTAAATTTCTCTTCATTATTCTTATTCATGCATAAATCCTGAATCTCATAAACTACCATAATTACATTAATACTCTAAATCTCTGCTCTTTTTTTTTGATATCTTTCTGTTTTGGGAGATGGATTAAAAAGTATAATACACACAAGGTAAGAAATCTGATATATCTTTGACTCATGAGCGGTTTTAAATTTCATTATGTGTGGTGCATTAAATTAATTAATTAATTGAAATTGAAATTTTAACACCCATTTTTTCATTTTATTATTATTTAATAAAAACGGATAAAACGCTTAGAGAAAATGAAGTTTATTTATTTATTTTTATCTATTACCATGAATTTTACAAGTAATATTGTTCTAACGTATTTAGAAGAATTCAAGGGATAATTTCGTTTTAAATCCCTTAATTTTTTATGAATTTTTAATAGCGGGGCTATTTAATTCCTGTCTGTATTATTTATTTATTTTTAAATGGTTTCCAATTTTGTTTTTTTAATGTTAATTTTTCTTCCATTTCTACATTATTTTTTTTCAAAGTTAAAGGTATTTTAAAATCTTCACAAATATTTTATTTATAAATTCATATTTGCTATTTTTTAAATTGTTTTAATTATAAATTTATATGTAATATTTTTTTAGTTGATTCATAAAGATTACTTATTGCATTTTAACTATTTTATTGATGAATATTATTTATTGGCACTGCCATTTAGTTTATGCATGTATGTATGTCATTTTTACTGTTATAGATCCAATGAATTCCATTACCATTATATTTAAAATTTTTATTTACTAAATTATAAATTACCCTCATTTAGAAATTTTTGCTACCTGCACTTTGTCTTTTATAGTCTATAATTTGGTTCTTAAATTTATTTTAATTAATTAATATTTAAAAAATTGCAAATCTTTTCATGATTATTTTCAAATTTCATATAGTGTTTTATATATTAAATGAATTTTTATACTTAACTTTTATTTATAATTTTCCACTTAATAAAGTGCTCAATTAAAAAGTTTACCTTTTGTTTTGCTGTTAATTACAAAGTAATTAATTTTTTTAAGGCTAATATATTAAAAAAGTCCTTAAACTATTACACTATGATTAAACAAGTCATTATATTATTTTTGTTGTTAAATAAGCCTTAATTTATGATTTTTAGCCATGAAAGCCTTTGATTTTAATAATGAAGTATAAATATTTTTTAATTTTTAAATTAATTTGCATTTAATGCTAATGTGAATTTAATAAGAATATTTTATTAAAAATATATATTTTTTAAAAATTAAAATAATATTTTAATATTTCTTGAAAATGCTTATATGCATAACACGTTTCATTACTCTTTTGAAAAATTTGGTTGTTGTTTTAAATTTAATGTTGATATTGAAGTGTATATAATTTCTATTGCATCAACAAGAAATTAGATAAAAGCCTGAAAGTCAAAATATTTTTACTTTAGTATTAAAACCAAAGGTTTTTACGGGTAAAATAATAGGATATAGGCTTATTTAACTACAAAAATAGTTTAAGGGTTTGTTTAAATAAAATGTAGTAGTTTAAGGGACTTTCAGTATATTATCCCATATCTAATTTACCTTAAATTATTATGTATAAATTCAATTCTTAATTAGTTTCTCATTTTATATTTTTTACTTTTTGTCTATAATCTATTTCATCAAAAAGAAATATATATATCTATAATATATAAGTACGAATTTGAAAAAACTTTTGAATCACGAGAATACCCTTTATTTTTCATCATATTACTACATTGACATTTAAAAATAATTATAATATTTAATTTGAAATTATTGATTATAAAATTGACGTAAAATAAAAACTATGATAATTATAATTTAAAAATAATTATTATTTAATAGAAGTTGTGATAATTACATGTTTAAAAATAATTATAATTTAATTTACCGATATTAGTTTTAAAAAAGTTGCGCAAAATTTTAAAATTTAAGTTATCCTTGGATAAAACTCTACAAAATATAGGAAAAAAGGTGTGATAATTATAATTATAATTATAATTATTAGTTAAAAATTTTGATGTAAAAAATTGTGTTGCTTTTATTTTTTTAAAAAAGTTGTTATAATTTTATTGATGGAAAATAGACTTATTACTTTACTCGAATTTTAATCATCTTAATTATCACTTAATTATTATATGAAAATAAATTATATTAGATCATATTAAAAAGTACAATTTTTAGGCACCAATAAAATAGTGTCACATCATTAAATTTTATACACTCATCTATACCTAATGCCTTCTCCAACTTAATTTAACTTTAATTAAATTACTTAAAATAAATAATTTTTTAAATTATAATTAAAATAATTAATTTTTTAAATTATAAACAAATATTTTCTTCATTTACAAATTTTAATCATTTTATTTTTTTCCATAAGTTAATATTTTTTATTTTTATGCAGCCAATTTAAAATAATAATAATAATTTTTGTTCCATTTTTTTCATGTCATTGACACATAATTTTGGTAATTATTTACTTTGAACCTAGAACCTCGAACTTGAACCTTAAACATTGAACCCCGAACCCCGAAGTTCAGTGTTTGGGTTTGAGACTTAAGTATTAAGGTTTAAGATTTAAGGTTTAGGGTTTATAGATTTGGAGTTTAGGATTCAGGGTTGCGAGTTATGAGTTGAGGATTTAGGGTTCAAATTCAAGGTTTAAGGGTTTCAAGTTATAGGTTTGGGGTTTGAGTTTAGGGTTTTATGTTTTGGGTTCAATGTTTGGGATTATCAAAATCATGTATTTGTAACACCCCTAACCTGTATCCATCGCCAGAATAGGGTTATAGAGTATTACCAGAGTTTACAAATTAATTTACAGACATTTCATTTCATCAAGCATTCATATTTATAACCAATCAAAATCAAAACATTAATGAGCTAACGTTGGCCAATTTAACTTATACATGTCATTATAACCAGAATCAACTCATCCAAAATTACCGATAGAACCAATGGATAGTGTGATATATCTCCGACAAGCTTCCAACCCAATCGAGCTTCTGATAATCATTTCAATGCATCTAATAAGTATACATATTACCAATAATAATTCAATTCCAATAATAAAATACATATTTATATAATATTCATCACCAAATAAACATTCACTTTAATTAAAATTATACAGAATATAGTTCATACGAACTTACCAGGCTAAACTAAAATTCAGGGACATTTTGGTAATTTTCTATTTTCCTTGAATTTCCACCCAATCTTGATCTAAATTAATATTTCATTCAATTTATTAATTTAAATAATAAAAAAAATTCATTTCATGCAATTTGGTTACTTTTTGACATTTTTAAAAAATTACCCCTTAAAATTTTACTTTTATTCAATTTAGTCCATGAACCTAAAACATGCAAATTAGCCAATATTAATGAAAACTCATGCTAGTTGAATAATCATATATTTTCCTTCTCCTCCTCTCCATTCCACATCCTTAATGTATATAACATGGTTATATGTAACATTATCTATAATTTCACCATTTATTTATATGTTCATTCAAAGCAGTCCACTTGAGTCATAGTCACTAAATTATTTATATCTTGAGTTAAGAAACTCCAAATTAAGATCCGCTAAATTTGAAACTATACTCACATATATTATTACCATAAAATTTTCAGAATTTATGGTTCAGCCAATAAGTACAGTTTATTCTTTAAAGTCATCCCTGTTCTGTTGTCTGACAGTTTCGACACTTCTTCACTAAAAATTTATTATCTCATTGTACGGGATTCAGATGATATTCCTGTTTGCTTATATTGAAAATAAACTAATTAATAATTTTAAAAATATAAATTATAACCCACAATTATTTTTATACAATTTTTAATGATTTTCCAAAGTCAGAATAGGGGAACCCAAATTCATTCTGACCTTGTATCACAAAATTTATTATATCTCATGATTTAAAATTCCATTACTTACACCATTTCTTTTTTAAGAAACTAGACTCAATAATCTTTAATTCCATATTTTTTTCATCTTCTAATTCAATTTCCACGATTTATGGTGATTTTTTAAAGTTAATCTACTGCTGTTGTCCAAAACTGTTTTAGTGCGAGATGTTGATTACTAAGTTTATAACTCCGTTATTCCCTTTCTCTATAATATTTCCCATCACTTTCACTTATTTTCCTTCACTAATATATCAAGAAAATAAGACCTTATATAAGAAAACTCTACTATAACATCATTTCCATGCTTTTTCAATAATATCAAACTTAAAAATATATTAAAATCTTGATGTTCTTACCTTGTCCTATAGTTTCAAACTTTAACTTGATTTTCTCTCTCCTACAGCTTCTATTTCTTGAATCTAGCTTGATATTCTAGCTCCCCATAGTCTCCTTGTTATCTTTCTCTCTTGATGAATATGAAAATTCTTTTGATTTCTAAGTGAAAATGGTGAATATTTGGTGAAAGGACCAAATTGTAAAGAAAAGAAAACTTTCTTTCTTTTTCTTCTTCCCACGTTGGTGCATGGGAAAGATGATGATAATTATTCATCTTTCTCTCCTTATATATTAAATACAATAATAATCAAATAATAAAATATCTTATTAAAATATTAATAAACTAATATTTATTTAATTAATTAATCTAAAATATTACCAACATCATCATTTCCTTCTAGATTTCTCTCTTTTCTAATTGACCATTTTTCCCTTTATAATCTTTAAAAATTTCATCCTTGAGTCATCACTTAATTTGGTAAAATTGTGATTTACTCCCTCAAAAATATTCACCTTTTCAATTTGGTCCTAATTCATCCATTTTCCTTAGTTTCTAGACTATTCCACCCTTAAAATATTTGCACTATTGGTCATTCAACTTTTCATATTTACACTTTACCCCCTAAAATGTTGAGTATTTACTCTTGGGCAACAAAACTTTTCTCACTTTTGCGATTTAATCCTTTCTTGAATTAATATATCATAATATACTTCCCAATGTTGCCATAACTCAAAATTTCCCTTTTTGTCACTTTATTTCCTAATTTTACTATATCAAGGATACCTACTTTCTTACTGTAGTAATTTTCAGGGTATTACAGTAGTAATTTTCGGGGTCTTACAATATTAATAGCATAAAAAAAATTGTCTAAATGTAATTAAATAATTGGAAAGAGACCATGAATAATGTGGTGGGAAGGGTCCATAAAATAATTTCTCTATGGATGGGTGTATAATAATAATTTCATGTCTTTAAATTTTGATGATATGACAAAAATTTATTAGTTCCTAAAAACCTTAGTTTTTAGGATCACCCTTATGTAAGTTATTCCCTTAATATATTAGAGTTAATTATGTTAATAATATATTATTAGTTAAAAAATTTAATATAAAAAAAGTTGTGCTAATTTTATTGACGTAAAATAAAGTTAATAGTTGGATAGAATTCTAAGCAGCTTAATTATCATTTAATTAATATACTAGAGGTAATTATGTTAAACAAGTATTGTTTTGAATAATGTTACTTTGCATTAATTATATAAAGTAAAACTATATTATATATTGAATATGTTAAAAATGCTTTCATTATGATTTGAACATATTATATTTTAATATTTGAATTGGTAAATTAATATTTTTCAATTATTGAATATAATTAAAATAAAAATATTATTTTATGCTAATTACTGCAATAAAAAATACAATATTAAAAATTAAATGAACATTAAACGTGTTAAATCATATGCAATACATGTGACATTAGAAACTAGTTATAATGAAATACATCAATTTACTACCATGATTTATTCTTCTCAAACTTTTTTTTATGTAGTTGAAGATGAAGAATGGAGATTGAATCCAAATTATCATGCTTACAATATACTTTTACCATTAAAAGAACAATTATATTCATTTATTTATTCAAATTACTCTCGATTGATTTGATTAAACTTTTAAAATTCACTGTCTTAAATTAAAATTATTCAATGCCTTATAAATAGCTACTCATGATGCCCTCATGCTTTAATCATGGGCTAAAACGTAGCTAAAACTATTAGTCTCATGCATTTAATATTTTTATTTTTAATTTAGATAGTATTTAAAATACATTTGATAATTAGATTTACGTGTAATTACTTATAATTACATAAGGGTGACATGTTTGGTGCATCATTGTAATTTACGTGTAACACCCCAAACTCGGCTTAGACGTTATGCCCTGATCTAGAGGTGTTACCATACAATGGTTGAAAATCTCGATTCGTATATTTTGGAAATTGTCGTAACCTTTTTGCTACTTGAAAACCCAGTTTATTTGAAAACATATCTTATTTAGCTTTTTAAGTGAAAGCACTGTTTGTTTACTTTTTTTAAAAAAATTTGTATACTTTGCAGTGGAAATTCTTATATAGTTATATTTTTGGAAAACCCAGTTTATTAATTCGAAATCAATTGTTTTGCAGGAAAATCGACATTTTTTATAAAATATTTAAACAATTATCATGCAGTAACCAAAAATAAAGTTCAAAAATCAAAACAGTCCAAAGTGTCCAAAATTACAAAACTCTTAAACCCAGATTTAAACAAATTAAATTTATGTAAACATTGTTAAAGTCGAGCTCCTGTCGCACCGACCCGCCTAAGTTTGAGGGTTACCTGAAAGTGACAAACAAACGGAAAGTGAGTTTTTGAAACTCAGTGTGTAACATACATTTTAAACAAACTGATTTAAATCAGACAGAAATAGCAGAAACAGAACATTTCAAAGTAGTACAGATACAAACATATAATCCTCCCCCCATCCGCTACACACCAACTCCGACTATCCTAACACACCATATGGGGTATGAAACACCCATCCAACCTTACACACCACTTACTGTCGGTATGACACTTTACAGAATATTTGCATCTGAGCTGCCAGTTTAGTAGGCGAGTTATCGCCATTTAAAGAAACACTTCCTCCATATAGCAAACCAATCATCGATACAAATATAGATTATAACATATGGCAAACATGTTTCCAGTACACATGCATAATATAACATATACGGAGCATACATAACAATTTTTTGGGTTACACATAGCCTATTATAAAGATTACTAATCATATGACGTTTCAAATTTACAACAGATATTAGAATTAGTACTAACAAATGACTGAATTTCACGTTTTATTGCTTATCAGATCACATACTGATCCCACAAAAGGCCTACAATCGATTAAAATGATGTGGGCAAAATTCAGAATTTTGGGCCCACATGGCCTGAATGGCTAGCCCGTGTGGCCTACACAGCCTCTCACACACGGTCCATCACACGGTCTGTTACAGGGCTGTGTGTGACTACCACATAGCTTGGCACACGACTGTGTGGCGTCAGTTGGGCAATTTTTCGGCTTTAGTTGTTCTCTGTTTTTGTGTTTTTCATTAGACACCTGATTGAATTTTGAAGCTAAACCACTCACAAAATTTCCAGAACCTACACACGTCAAATAAACACCACAATTTCAATAATGATTCATTAAATCTAACTAAGAATTAACCACATTCGAGCTTAGACAACCTTCCACAAATCTATCCGAACACTTACCGCTAAACGAACCGCACTACACAAATCCTAAGTCGCTAGAGGAACACTAAGTGCCCCTTGATCCTATCCTAAAAACACACCGATATAATTAAAAACAAAACCCAATGTAACAACCCCTTGTTTGATTGATCATAATAGTTAATAAAAGCACTTAAATACCAAACGTACAATAGACGAATTGATCTCTTACCCTACACCCGAAAACACATGAGCTTGAAATCGCTAGAAAAGAATAAAAAATAAATATGGCAGCATCACTTCAACAATTAGGAAAAGAAAACAAGAATTGAATAATCCTTTATTGGGAATAAAAAAAAGACGGCAAAGAAAAAGTAGGAAAATAGAACAAAAAATCTATATATATATTTGTTACTAGAAACCAACTGAAACACATAAATGGGGATTTGGGGAGAAAGAAAGGGAGACGTGACTAAGGTAGCAGATTTTTAGGAGCATTAATCTTTCTTTTCAAAAAAAAATTCAAAATAGAATGATATAGGATAAAAAAATTAGAGAAAATAAAATAAATGACTATGCCCACTATCTCAACTACCCTAATACGCATCTAACAGATTCTTTGACTTCAAATTGAATTCAAATTCTTCCAACCGTGCAACCCACAAAATGTTAACAAATCAACAAAAGAAAAACAATTATTCAAATAGCTTACACAGGGATTCAAACTTAAGACCCACAACACACACATTTAAGGTCTTTAACCACTGGAGCAAATACTTATTTACCACATGATTTAACAAATCAACAACTCATATTTTTG
This sequence comes from Gossypium hirsutum, assembly GCF_007990345.1. Classification (NCBI taxonomy): domain Eukaryota; kingdom Viridiplantae; phylum Streptophyta; class Magnoliopsida; order Malvales; family Malvaceae; genus Gossypium; species Gossypium hirsutum. Next base: position 30,084,615 of record NC_053443.1, on the reverse strand, counting down.
AGGCGTTACATTATGGGTCCACTAAATTGAGTGTAATTAGAGCACCCAATTACACTTTTCAATTCTTAGGGGGAGGGTGAGAATTGAAGTAATTACGCAGGTAATTATACCCAAATTCAATTATCTTTTTAAAAAAATTTGGATTGATGGTCGTAAGTGACTAAAACATAACATTCTAAACATAAGTGACTAAAATATAATTTGAGGCAAACAAAAGTGACTATTTTTGTAGTTTACAATAAAATAAATTATTAAGCATGTAATTTTTTTAAATAAACTTAGTAATATGTCGGGTGATGTTCTTTTTTACTAGTACAAGCTTGTAAATGGAAATAAAGGAAGTAATAATCAAGACAAAATGTATGTCTTAGAATTATAAACCACAATTACTCAACATTTGGTCTCAACAAGTGGTCAATACATAGTACATCGTAATTAATGTATTATTCCCCCAACTCTGGAGAAAGAACAACTGGTAAAAAAATAAGAAGAAGATTTATAACGACCAACATGAAGAAATGTATGTCTCAAAATATAAATCACATTCTCTCAATATTTGGTCTCAACAAGTTATCAATGTAGACTTACCTCGGATTAATTACTTTCTTCTTCCCTCAACTCTTGAGCAAAAACAACTGGTAAAAAAACATAAGAAAAATATTTATAAAGATCAACATGAAAGAACGTATGTCTCAAAATATAAACCACAATTGCTCAACATTTGGTCTCAACAAGTTATCTATACATACTGACTGCGCTATAATTTAGGTATTATTCCCTCCACTCTGGAGAAAGAACAACTGGTAAAAAACATAAAAAGAAGAAGCTTTACAATGATCAATATGAAGATCTAGCAAAAAACATTAGCAGAATATAAACCAAATTTGCTTAATATTTGGTCTCAACAAGTTATCAATGCATATTTACCCCAGATTAATTACTTTCTTCTTGCCTCAACTCTGGAGAAAGAAGATCTAGCAAAAAACATTAGCAGAAGATTTATAATAATCAATATGAAGGAACATATGCCTCGAAATATAAACCAGAATTGCTCAACATTTGGTCTCAATAAGTCATCAATACATACTTATCGCGCAATACTTACGCTATCCTTCTCACAACACTTGAGTGAGAATAATTGGAAAAAAAAACATTAGAAGAAGATTTATAATGATCAACGTGAAGGAACGTATGCCTCGTAATATAAACCACAATTTCCCCACATTTGGTCTCAACCTCGGGTAATTACATTCTTCTTCCTTTAACTTTGTGGCAAGAACAACCGATAAAAAAAACATAAAAGGAATATTTATAATGACCAACTTGAAGGAATGGATGCCTTAGAATATAAACCACAATTGCTTAACATTTGGTTGCAACAAGTTATCTATACATACTTAGCGCGTTGAAACTAAGGTATTAATCCCTCAACTCTGGTGCAAGAACAACTGGTAAAAAAACCCATTAGAAGAAGATTTATAATAATCAATGTAAAGGAACGAATATGCTGCTTCACATTTAGACCCGACAATTAACTTGAGTGTGGGTTGCTACACAAACCTCATAACTATTTGAGTAAAAAAACCATATAAACTAAGTGAATTAAAACTTATTTGCTTAACATTTGGTTGCAACCCCGAGGTAATTACGTTCTTCTTCCATAAACTCTAGAGCAAGAACAACTGGTAAAAAAACATAAGAAGAATATTTATAAAGATTAACGTGAAGGAACATATGTCTTGGAATATAAACCACAAATGCTCAACATTTGGTCTCAACAAGTTATCAATCATACTTACCGCGCAGTAATTAAGGTATTATTCCCTCAACTCTAGGGGTAAGAACAACTGGTAAAAAGCATAAGAAGAATATTTATAATGATCAACATGAAAGAACATATGTCTTAGAATATAAACCACTATTGTTCAACATTTTGTCTCAAGAAGTTATAAATAGATACTTACCGTGCTGTAATTAAGGTATTATTCCCTCAACTCTTGGGCAAGAACAACAGGTAAAAAATATAAGAAGAATATTTATAATGATCAACATGAAAGAACGTATGTCTTAGAATATAAACCACTATTGTTCAACATTTGGTCTCAAGAAGTTATCAATAGATACTTACCGTGCTGTACTTAAGGTATTATTCCCTCAACTCTTGGGCAAGAACAACTGGTAAAAAACATAAGAAGAATATTTATAATGATCAACGTGAAAGAATGTATGTATTAGAATATAAACTACAATTGCTCAAAATCTGGTCTTAACAAGTTATCAATACATACCGCGCTGTAATTAAGGCATTATTCCCTCAACTCTAGAGCAATAATAACTGGTAAAAAAAATAAGAAGAATATTTATAATGACCAACATGAAGGAATGCATGTCTTCGAATATAAACCTCAATTGCTCAACATTTGGTCTCAACAAGTTTTAAATATATACATACCGCACGGTAAGTATGGTATTATTCCCTCAACCCTAGGGCAAGAACAACTGGTAAAAAAATATAACAAGAATATTTATAATGATCAATGTAAAGGAACGAATGTGCTTATTCACATTTAGACTCGAAAATTGACTCAGATGTGGGTTGTTACATGAACCTCATAATTATTTGAGCATAAAAAACCATAGAAACGAAATGAATTAAAACTTATTTGCTTAACATTTGGACTCAACCCCGGGGTAATTACTTTCTTCTTCCCTCAACTCTAGAGTAAGAACAACTAGTAAAAGAATATAAGACGAATATTTATAAAAATAAACATGAAGGAACATATGTCTCAAAATATAAACCACAATTGCTCAACATTTGGTCTCAACAAGTTATCAATACATACTTATTGTGCGATAATTAAGGTATTATTCTTTCAACTCTAGATTAAGAACAACTGGTAAAAAAGTATAAGAATAATATTTATAAAGATCAACATGAAGGAACATATGTCTCTGAATATAAACCACAATTACTTAACATTTGGTTTCAACAAGTTATCAATACATACTTATCTCCCGATAATTAAGGTGTTATTCCCTTAACTTTGAGAAGAATAGCTGGTAAAAAAACATAAGAAGAATAATTATAATGATCAACGAGTATTAAAGTGGTTTATAAACCACAGTTATCCCAAATTTTTTTAAGGATATATTTGGATAATTTGAATAAGAATTTTATATATTTTTTAACTGCAGTCATGACGTCACCCATTTTTTCATCAAATCTAAAGAGTAATTACTTCATCAAGTCTCTAAACATATTATATAATCACATTTCAGTCCAGTGCTACCAATAACAATGACAATACCCAAAAAGTAAGTATTTTCTAAAAAAAGTAATGATTACTCCATGATGATGGGATAGTGCTGCCAATGGCAATGACGACAATGAGGGACACTGTAGCAAACAAGTCATTTTTGTATAAGATTTTGCAAGTGGGTTATTTTTGTAATTAATAAATGATTTTGGGTCAATTTGAAAAACAAAATCCTTTTTTCTTTTCTTTTTTTCCTATTAAGGCTGAAGTTTTAATGTTTTTAATACAAATAAACAAATACTTTAGATTCAAATTACATTTATTACAAAGTCTTCCATTTAATTGTTATCAATACTTATTTATATCAGGGTAAGATAGTTCTTTTTCCCTTAAACTTCTTGTTGAACATGTTAAAAGCAAAAGGAGGTCCCCTCAAATTCTGTTCAGGACAACCATATTAGATTATCTTTTTCTCTTTTCTTTTCTTTTTTCTTTTGAATCGTAATTAAGAAGTTGTTGAAAGTTTTGTTTGTTTGCTGGGAAAATGCTTGGAAAGTTAATGTAAGTATTAGATTATACGAATAAATCAGTTTTGAAGTATTTCAAAGATATGTTTCTTATATTCAACTTGTTAATTGTAACACCCCAGACTCGACCTGGACGCTATGGCTGGATCTGGCGATGTCACATGGAAGTACGTTTGAAAATCATATCATTTCTAAAATCGTTTTCTGTTCAGAATTCATCATTATCTTTTATTAATTCCCAAATCGTGATTTATTTCCAAAACGCTATACTTTGCTGAAGCCTTTAGAATAGTTTGCGTGTGCGTGGTATTTTGATAAATCATCAATTTCTTTTAAAAACCCGAGTTTTATCTACTTCTAACAGATATAAACAGAAATCAGTATAAAATCTAAATTTTAGGTAAAAATCTATAGAGGCCATTATTACAGAAAAATACCCCAGAATAAAATTAAAACGAAAAATCATTATGAAATACTAAATCAAACAATTTAAGTCGTGTAGCCACCTCTGGGTCCTCCGCCGCACCGATCCACCTATGTTTGGGAATTACTTGTACAGTCAAATTAGAAGGGTGAGTTTTTGAAAACTCAGTGTGTAATCCCAAAAAAAAAACAAATAGATAGAAAACAATCACAGTCTGGGCCTAAGCCCTTTTTCCGTATCAGTGACAATACCAGTTTGGGCTTTAGCCCATCTCAGTACAGAAGCAGTCATGTGTTTGGGCCTTGGCCCATTACAGTAACAATAATCAGTATAGTAACAAATTATACAGTATGCAAGTCCTACCCAACCAGCCTCTACACTCCATCTCCGTCCAACCCTACACTCCATGTGGGGATATAATCAACCCACCCATCCCTACACTCCAGTTAGTAGGGGTGAGCAAAACTCGATTCGACTCGAAAAATTTGAAAAAAAATTGAATTTTGAGTTAAACGGATCGAGTTATTCAAGTTATTCGAATCAACTCGATTTTTTTTTTCAAATTTTGAATTCGAATCGAGTTGAGTTTTCGAATTAGAATAACTCGAATAATTCGAATATCAAACTATAATATTTTATATTTTTACCCCAAACTCCCAAACCTTTTTACTTTTCCCTCAAAACTTTTACTCCTTCCCACTTTCCCCCCAAAACTTTTACTCCCCTCCCCTCCCAACCCCCCAATCTACCGAAAATCCTTTCCCACCAAAATTTTACTCTCCCATTTACTTTTTCTCAAAATTTTACTCCCAAAAACCCTCAAAACCTTTTATTTTCCCTCAAAATTTTTACTCCCTCCCACTTTTCCCCTAAAACTTTTATTCTCTTCCCATCCCACCTCCCATCTACCCCAAACCCTCCCCCCTCAATTTTTTTTAATATTTTCCCTCCAAAATTTTACTCCACCTTATTTACTTTCCCTCAAACTTTTATTCCCCAAAACTTTTTATTTTCCCCCTAAACTTTTACTTCTCACCTTTTACTCTCAAATTAAAAATAAAAATTATCCAAAAAAAATCACTAAACATAAATAGTAATAATTTTATTTATATCTACTATTTATATTATTAAATTAAATTTCACATTTTATATTATTTATATTATTAACTTGTTTAGTCATATTGAATATTTATATCAAAATTGAATTATTAATTAGCCATAAAATATTCGTGTTAAAATTTTATATTGGTATAAATTTCACATTTTATTTTTAAAATAAATTTTATTAAAAAATCATATTTTTACATTTAATATATTTTTTAATTCCAAAATACATAGTGATAAGAATCTGAAGATAATTGAAACAACTAAGCAAGCAAAGAAGCTAACCAGTATATAAAAAATTAATAAATAAATTATGAGGTGATGAAAGTTAATAAAAAAATTGATTAAGGTGGACAAATTTTATTACGATGGGTGACAGTGGTTACAAGGACCCAAAATTATTTTTTAAAATTTAACTCGAACAAATATATTCGATTCGATTCGAATTCCATCTCACTCGACTCGATTCGAGAAAATTTCAAATCAAATTAGGATGACAAAATCTGATTCGTCAACTCGATTAACTCGAAATTTTTTTATTCAATTCGATTCGATTTGATCGAATGCTCACCCCTACCAGTTAGTACCGAATGCGGCACTAGACAGTAGTTGCAACTGAACTGGCAATAAGTTACGCTCGAGGCCTTTCAGTACACTTCCTCCAATCAATATCAATCCCCAACCCAATGCAATGCATCATACAGACATGTCATGGTATCATGTATTATTAGTACAGTGTAAATAACATGCTCAACATATAGACATACATATCTATCTCATATAGGCATATAATAGTCCTTTAGTCATTTCAGTCAATAAGGGGTCCAGGTAAGCTTACCGACCCTATAGTAGGTCCACAGTCAACTCGGACACCCGTGCAACCTTAGCAGTCAAACAGTGAAAATAGGCCTATAGGCCCATGTTGTATGCCCATGTGGGCCCACATGCCAGTGTGGCCCAAACGGCCCAAAATGGCCTTAGCCGTGTGGATCACACAGCCTGGCCCAAAAATCTCACACGCCCATATGGTTCACTCATGTGGGGCCCACATAGCCCAATACGGCCGACCCACGATTTGCACATGGCCAACCTCATTGATCACACGCCCGTGTTTGGTCACACGGCCTACTACATAGGCGGCCGTACGCCCGCGTGGTGTCGACATTCGTATTTTTTGGCTTTTCGCCGTTTTCCATTTTCAGAGTTGTGTTCATACACACACGCACACACCTGGTTCTGCTTCTTTGCAAAAGTGGTCACGAGCACTCCAAGACCTAGCAATTGAACGAGAAACACGAATTAATTACTTATACGATAATCGAGTTAAACAAACCCTATTCAAGATACCTATCCAATTTATCTGCAAATTTACCTTTGTTTGAACAACCGAAGCCCTACACTTAAGCCATTGAGAAACGATCACCGGCCCCTCGATTAGTACTTGCAAACCAGTTGAAAACCCCTATTTAATAAATATTCACAAGAACAGTCTAAACCAAACGATTACCTAAACTTACCAAATGTACGGAAACAAAGAACGAAAATGGGACTATTGAAACAACAACAGAAAGAACACAAGAGAAACGAAACTTGACAGAGTACAATACTCAATAGGACGACAACAAAGAGAAAAGAAAAAGATGGAAAAGTGAGGAAAGAAGAAGAAGAAGTCGGCAAGAAAAGAGGCAACTCTTGGCAACCGAAACGAGAAAGGGAATAAACCAATGGCCAAAATTTGGCAAGAATGGAAAAGAAAAAGAAAATTTTGGCAGAGGTTCGACAAAGTTGGGGAAGGAGAACGGCAGAAGAAAAGAGAACTTTGGGAATTTGAAAGAAAAAAGAAAAGAAAAACAAACCAAAATAACAAAAATGAAGATTTCTGCACCACATTTTCCCAAAATCCCTTAAATCTCTCCTAAAACTGTCCAACCACTCCTATCCAAATCCCTTAATTTTCTCTCCACATTTCCCACTACACCTCTACCACTTCGGGATTTCATTTTAGCTCAAACACTACACGACACCACTAGCAAAAATAATACTCAAGCACTGCTCAAACCCAAGACCTCTAGCATTTTAACACACCATTTATCCACCAGACCAACAGGCCCATTCTGACATGCTTTTACAAACTTTTAACTATAAGCCTACTGAACAAAAGTAAAACTTTATTCAATTAAAACAAAAAAATTTTGCCCAAGTCAAAGCTTGAACTTAGAACCTTCCAAACACTCCTAGAACACAACAACTAAAGTTGACAGATATTTGTGTCATAAATACATAGAAACAAAAGTACAAATTTTGGGGCATTATATTAATGCAGTTAAGAATGTCATAAACTCTTAATCTATTAGTGAAAACAACAATATGAATGACAATATGACTATAAACCACAATTGCAAGTATAACAACAATTGCTTAACATTTGATCTCAACAAGTTATCAATACATACTCCTCGGTAATTAGAGTATTCTTCCCTCAACTGAAGTTAGTAAATGTAAGTATTTATAAATATATATTTAGTTATTTGAATTGAGTTTTATAATGTCTTATAATATCAGGTGATTTAAATTTAGTTTTATAAATATATAGTAATAAATATATATTTATAATGTTTTATAATATCAGGTGGCTTATGAACTGTTTCTTTCTTTTTCATTTTTTCTCAAATTTGGCATTGTGGAGTTTCCATATTTTACTTTGTAGACTGAGTTAGAACTAGGTATGCATTGGGAACCATTCTCTTGAATAAGAGAATACATTTTTCTTTTTATAGTAGCTTTTTTTTTAATTTCAACCATTTTTTAAAATTAAGATGATGCCGTGGTATCAATAAGAAATAATTTTTTCTCGTATTTTTTGGTATATATCTAAAAATATAGATATATTTTCAAAAAAATTTACTGGTGCTATCTAACACATTGATGACATCCATTAAAAAACATTTTTTCTCCACCATTAATACTCATATTTTTCACAGATATTTTGAAAAATACATACGATGTCGCCTGACACAATAATGACACCTAAAAAAATTTCTTTTTTTAAACATTGATGATTAGGGGGAAAATGCCTAGTATCGTCAATGTGTCAGGTCGTATCCACGAATATTATAACAAACAGATCATTTTCGTATATAATTTTTTTCCAACTCATTTTCGTAATTAATTAAATTTTTGGGATTATTTTTATAAAAATTCCTAATACTTCCAAAGTGAAATAGTAATTGACCATTACCTAATATTGAGCTCTCTTTTCACATAAATAGAAGCTCAATAATTATTAAATAAATTTTGTAGAATAATATTTATTCAATTTAGTTTAAAGGTGCTTATAGAACTAGAGGAATTGGGTCTCACGAAGTTTATATATAATATTAATATATTTTATCTGTGGAACCTCAGTTTGACTTAAATGCGAACTTATATTTTTATCCAAGTTTATTTATATTTGTAATTAGTTAATTCAAGTTTGTTTAGGCTAGTTTATATATATATTTAAAATGTTTTAATTTAAATTTAATATTTTAAATTTTTATTAAAATTTAAGTATAAACAATTTAATATATATTTTTAATATTTACATAGTATTTTTATTACTATATATTCGATTTTATGCTATATAAATTACATAATATGTCAAAATTAAAATATAAACCATACTTACTCCTCAAAATTAAAATATCAACATTTGGTCTCAACAATTTATTAATACATACTTACTCCTCAGTAATTATGATATTCTTCGCTCAACTCTTAGGATATAACCCATAATTGCTCAACATTTGGTCTCAACATTTTATCAATACATACTGACTCCTCAGTATTTATAGTATTCTTCCTTCAACTCGTAGAATATAAGTTATAATTGCTCAACATTTGGTCTCAACAAGTTATCAATACATACATACTTCGGGTAATTATGTTCTACTTCCCTCAACAAATTCATTTATTAAATCGATTCAAAATCTAACAAATTTTCTCATTATTAAAAATTTGTGCATTTATAAATTAATTTAATAAAATACTAAAATTATCTTCCAATATTTTATTACAAATATTTTAATTAATTATATAATCAATTTAATTTATTTATTATATAAAATGAGGTCCCAATACATCATTTTTCGAAACTGTTGTTTTCGGTACCACTGAAAAATGAATTGTTACAAAATCAATTACGAATTCAACTTCTCTTTTTGGTTGTAACCCTGGTAACTCTAATTCGATTTAAAATACTTAAATTGCGTTAAATAGACAAATTTATTTTTAACTCAATTTTAAAATATTTTAAATGCTATTTAAATTTAATTTCAAAAGAAGATAGACCTAACTTGTAAATAGACCAAAAGTTTAAATTTTGTCGCTAGCACTGATGTCACCCTTTTTTCATCCAATCTAAAAAATATAATTGCTTCATTAAATCTCTGAACATTTTATATAATCACATTTCATTTCTGTGCCACTAGTGACAATGACGACACCCAAATTTTTTTTTAGAAAAGCTGATGATTGTTTGATTATGACGGGGTGGTGCCGCTAGCAAATACTTTTTTCATACAAGATTTTGCAAATGAGTCATTATTGTAATTGCTCAATAATTTTGGGTCAATTTTGAAAACAATCCAAAAGAAAAAGAAAAAAAAGACTGTCACTTCCACTGTATTTTTGGTCAATTTTGAGTATTTTTTGATACACGCATTCTGCCTTCTTTCTTTGCAGTTTTGCAACCTCGAAACACTCACCACTGTACGATGTCCACCAGGTCACCATCATCATTCGTCCACCAACATTATATTATCCAAAGAAAGAAGTTAACTACTCCACTTGTATGACTTTGCCCCTAAATTGTTTTATCCTCTTTTGCTTTGTTCTATTTAGGGTTTTTCAACCTCATTATTTTTTGTAACAGGATTTCGTGAGCAAGTATATTTTCCGATGAACACATAATTTCATCAAAATTTGAGTATTCCCAAACCATACACGCATTTTGCTTTCTTTCTTTGCAGTTTTACAATCCTGACACACTCACCTCATCAAGTTGTTATTTTTCTTCTACATTTTATCAAGGTTAGTTTCTCTCCTTTTTAAATCTTTTTTTCGTTTCTTTTTTCCTCTATTTTTTCTTATTTGTTCTTTTTTTTTAGTTTCAGTTTCAAAAATCGTTAATTGTTTTGTTTTATTGTTGTTGTTATTTTTTCGAGATTACATTTTTTCGATGTTTCATTTATGCCCTTCTGATAAAGTCCTCAATACTGAACTTACATGTTTGGTTGCTGAGAAAATTTAAAAAAATCAATTTCTATGTGGCTTCAAGTAGTTCCTAGTGAAATTTGTGTTCGATGTATGCTAAGGAAGGGAATATAAAGACAAAAATAGTTGATTGACCTGATTCTTAAGCTTTATTGTTGATATCGCTTTTATTATATCTTTATGTCCTTTCAATAAACACAACTTTGTACAGTGTTGAATTTTACAATTGGGAATATGGTTATTCTGATATCTGGGTTCTTACTTAAAGCTATGATAAACTTTTCTTATCCATTTTGTGGTAGTTTGGATTCTATAGTGTATTGTATGTTGAGTAGAAAATCTGGTCTAATGTCAGGGAAACTATTTTCAAAACTCTTGTTAGTTTTCAATCTAGACAAATTAAATTGCTAGTATAACATTATACTAGTTTATTTTGCTTATTTATCTTGTAGTTGCTTGACGCTAATTATTTCTTTTTGCTTTATAGTTGCTCTTGCATATGGTCCTTTAAATTATCACTTGATGAATGATCCGTTTGCACTTGATAAATTTGCAAAAGAATGTGGTAGAAACACTCATATTTCTTATAAGAATAAATGTTATTTGATATTCATTTACCACATAATGGTATGTTCTGGGTAATGATTATAACAGGACCGAAGTTAGTTTCTACTACAAAGCTTCTTATAATGACTCGCTAATTTATATTCTATAACATTATGTTCAATTACCAACTAAAATTTCCACCTGTTCACTGATTAAGTATATTTTCAAGTCAACACATCATTTCGTCAAAACTTGAGTATTCCCTAACCATACATGCATCCTGTCTTCTTTCTTTGTATTTTTCCAATCCCGACACACACACCTTATCAAGTTGTTGTTTTTCTTCTACATTTTATCAAGGTTACTTTCTCTCTATTTTAAATTTTTTCGTTCCATTCTTCTTTTGTTTTTTTTCTTATTTGTTTTTTTAGTTTCAGTTTCGAAAATCAGTGATTGTTATTATTGTTGTTGTTGTTGTTTTCAAGATTACATTTTTTGTTGTTGTTTGGTTTATGCCCTTCTAATAAAGTCCTTAACACTAAACTTACATGTTTAGTTGCTGAGAAAATTTAAACAAATCAATTTCTATGTAGGTTCCAGTAGTTCCTAGTGAAATTTTTGTTCTATGTATCCTAAGGAAAGGAAGAATGGAACATTATAAGTTTATCTTTATTAGAAGGGCAATACATCGAACAAAAATTTCCTTTGCCACATAATGGTATGTTCTGGGTAATGATTATAACCAGACTGAAGTTAGTTTCTACCACAAAGCTTCTAATAATGACTCATTGATTTATATTCTATAACATTGTTTTCAATTACCAACTAAAATTTCCACTTGTTCACTGATTAAATATATTTTCCAGTGAACACATCATTTCATCAAAACTTGAGTATTCCCTAACCATACATGCATTTTGTCTTCTTTCTTTGCAATTTTGCAATCTCGACACACTCACCTTATCAAGTTGTTGTTTTTCTTCTACATTTTATCAATGTTAGTTTCTCTTCTTTTTAAATGTTTTTTCATTCCTTTTCCTATGTTTTTTCTTTTTTTTTTAGTTTCAGTTTCGAAAATTATTGATTGTTATTGTTGTTGTTTTTTTTTCAAGATTACATTTTTTTGTTGTTTAGTTTATGCCTTTCTAATAAAGTCCTTAACACTGAACTTACATGTTTTGTTGTTGAGAAAATTTAAACAAATCAATTTATATGTGGTTTCCAGTAGTTCCTAGTGAAATTCGTGTTCGATGTATGCTAAGGAAAGGAATATAGATACATAGAAATAGTTGATTGACTTGATTCTTAACCTTTATTGTTGATATCAGTTTTATTAAATCTGTATATCTTTACAATGAGCATGACTTTGTGCATTGTTAAAGTTTACAATTGGGAATATGGTTATTATGATATCTAAGTTCTTACTTAAAGCTATGATAAACTTTGCTTATCCATTTTGTGGTAGTTTAGAATCTTTAGTATATTGTATGTTGAGTAAAAAATTTGGTCTAATGTCAGGGAAACAATTTTTAAAATTCTTAGTAGTTTTCAATCTGGACAAATCAAATTGCTGGTATAACATTATACAGGTTTATTTTGCTTGTTTATCTTGCAGTTGCTTGATGCTGATTATTTTTTTTTGTTTCATAATTGCTCTTGCATATGGTCCTTTAAAGTTTCACTTGTTGAATGATCTGTTTACACCTGATAAAGCTGCAGAAGAATGTGGTAGAAACACTAAAATTTCTTATTAGAATAAATGTTATTTGATATTTCTTTACCACATAATAGATGTTCTTGGTATTTATTATAACCAAACTGAAGTTAGTTTTACCACAAAACTTTTGATAATGACTCACTAATTTATATTTTATAACATTGTTTTCAATTACCAACTAAAATTTCCATATGCTCACTGATTAAGTATCTTTTCCAGTGAACACATTGTTTCATCAAAACTTGAGTATTCCCTAACCATACACACATTCTTCCTTCTTTCTTTGTAGTTTTGCAATTTCGACACACTTATTTTATGAAGTTGTTGTTTTTCTTCTACATTTTATCAATGTTAGTTTCTCTCCTTTTTAAATATATTTTCATTCCTTTTTTTTCTTTGTTTTGTTTTTTTAGTTTCATTTTCGAAAATCATTGATTGTTTTTATTATTGTTGTTTTCTCAAGATTACGTTTTTTTCGTTGCTTGGTTTATGCCTTTCTGATAAAGTCCTTAACACTGAACTTGTTACTTGGATGAGACTTATATTTGTTGGTTTTTTTACAATGGCTTTAGATGGATTTTTAGGCAGTGCTTATTGACATAATAAAGACAGCTTTTGATTTTCTAATACATAGGTTATTACCTTTGGGTGTGTGTATATATGTGCATGAACTTTGATAGCATTCTATCTTCTTTCTTTGCAGTTTTGCATGTATGGTAGCTGCACTTTGTCATTATTTATTCAAAGATGAAATGAATGATACTATTTACTTGTCTTTCTTTCCTTAGGAATGAAATGCATACACTTTTATGTTTCATGTATTTAGTAATGAGCGTCACATATGGGTATGTGTTTGATACTTGTATGCTAAATATATTCGACCAAATATATTCGATTCGATTAGATTGCTTTACCCCATTTTCCTTTGTTCTATTTAAGGTTTTTCATCCACATTGTATTATGTAACAGGTTTTCATGATTAAGTACATTGATAGAGTTTCATTTGTTCATATTTGGTTACTGAGGAAATTTGAACAAATCAATTTCTATGTGGTTTCCAGTTGTTCCTAGTGAAATTTGTGTTCGATTTATGCTAAGGAAGGGAATATAGAGACATAAAAATAATTGATTGACTTGATTCTTATGCTTTATTGTTGATATCACTTTTATTATATCTTTATGTCCTTGCAATGAGCACGACTTTGTGTAGTGTTGAATTTTACAGTTAAGAATATGGTTATTCTGATATCTAGGTTCTTACTTAAATCTATGATAAACTTTGCTTATCCATTTTGTGGTAGTTTGGAATAGTGTATTGTATGTTGAGTAGAAAATCTGGTCTAATATTTGGGAAACGATTTTCAAATTCCTGTTAGTTCCCAATCTAGAAAAATCAAATTGCTAGTATAACATTATACTGGTTTATTTTGCTTATTTATCTTGCAGTTGTTTGATTCTAATTATTTCTTTTTCCTATATAGTTGCTCTTGCATATGGTTCTTTAAAGTCTCACTAGTTTAATGATCTATTTGCACTTGATAAAGCTGCAAAAGATTGTGGTAGAAACACTCAGATGTCTTATTGGAATAAATTTCCTTTGTCACATAATGATATGTTCTGGGTAATGATTATAACTAGACCGAAGTTAGTTTCTACCACAAAGCTTCTGATAATGACTCGCTGGTTTATATTCTAAAACATTGTTTTCAATTACCAACTTAAATTTCCACCTGTTCACTAAGATTGAATGATAATAAAGTAGTTGATAAATTTTTTCCCTGTTAGTAACAAAGTAGCTTTATCCTACTTGGATTATGCCCTTTGATAATATATTTTATTCCTTTAGACCTAGCTAATTGCTTGTACTTGGGTATATTTAGTGGCATGTTAAGACATTTTAGTAGTATTTTTATCATTTTTATTAGGATCTTAGACTGTGTTTACATGTTAGATACTTTTAATTGCGTGTGGAAAGGTTGTGTTTGGTGGTTTCGAAGGTGCAAGATGTAGAGAAATAAATAAATGAGTGAAGGGTTGTCAGGACAAAAGTTTGGACAGTTTTCCACCTTGTATGCTATGGCAATTTAAGAAGATGACCGAGTCAACTACATACCAGTCTCAGCCCAACTTTATTTGTACCAGAAAAATCTGCCTAAAAATAGAAGATATGGTGAGTTTTCGGAGCTACCCTAGGAAGAAATGCTTATAAAAATCCAAAGGAAGAAACCCTAAAAAGTGTGGAGATCCAGAGGCAACAATAGAGGGTCGCGACTAAATAGAGACGGAAAGCGGAAGCTGAAGGTAGTCCCTCTCATCCCCCACAGGATACTGTGCTACTGGAATGTGGATTGGTTTGGCGACAACCATCTTCTTAAGTTCTTCCATTATTTCTTAATATGTTATCCTTTGAATTGAATTGATCAAAACGATGTTGGATGTTATTTTGAACTCGAATTTTAATTACCAACCCATGAATTAAATCTCATAGGATTGAGATTACATGATGAAACTTTTATTTTCACTAATTGATGATGTATATTTTTTATTTAATATACTAGTTCATTAAATTGTTTTTATTTTCCCATTATATGCGTACATTCTCTAGACATAGATGAGTGTGCAGTATGCTTATAAATTGAATCTAATTCTGAAAAGGCTGGATTAGTTGGACTGGAATTGAATGATACAAGTGGGATTCGACCGAATACCTACAACAAAATTTAGACATAGAGCAGCGTTTGTATAGAATGAAGACAAAATAGCACAAGGTGTCGTGCTAAGGCCTATAGACACAGGCCAAGTAACTTGAGATCTTGCTCTCGAAAGAAGCAAATCAATTTAGGTCTTTTTTGAGGAGTAGTTTAAGTACAGTTTTGCTGAGGCAGTATTGGAAATAAGGGCAGATTCTTGGTAATCCCAGCCTTCCAATCAACATCGTGAACCTTCTACCATTTGCCGTAGTATCTGTGCCATAACATTCTTAGTTATTTATTTATTCGCTCGCATTTTGTTCACGTAATTATTCTCGTAATTGCCATTGTATTTTTACTCTTGCTTTGCCTTAACATTTTCCAATATTAGTCAGTATACAATTTGCAGTTATCCTTATTATCTTAATTTACCATTGCATACTTAATTCGATTTTGCCATAACATTAAGCATTTTCATAACTTGACCCTTTCTATACCTAATCCAATCCCTATGAAGACAATCTCACTTATCACTTTATTACTTGATTCGAAGTATATACTTGCACAAATCGCATATCATATTCATACACGAAACCCTTTTGGTAAAGTCCTTAAACACTGAACTTGTTACTTGGATGAGACTTATATTTGTTGGCTATTTTACAATGGCTTTAGATGGACTTTTAGGTAGTGCTTATTGACACAATAAAGTCACTTTATGTCCTTGAAATGAGCACAACTTCACGTAGTTTTGAAAAGCTATGGTAAACTTTGCTTATCCATTTTATGGTAGTTTAGAATCTATAGTGTATTGTATGTTGAGTAGAAAATCTGGTATAATGTCAGTGAAACGATTTTTTTTTCAAAATTCCTGTTAGTTTTCAATCTGGACAAATCAAATTGCTAGTATAAAATTATACTGGTTTATTTTGTTTGTTTATCTTGCAGTTGCTTGACGCTAATTATTTATTTTTACTGGTCATTTTGACTTTTCTTATTCTTTAATGATTTAATGTTTTGCTCAATGTTTTTTTTTACTTTTGGTAATATTATACTTTTTTACCACTACTAACAAGTTATATATAATAACCTTTTCAGTTGCTAATACTTGATTGAAAAAATGGTTCGCCAATATACAAAAACTCCTCAGTAAGTTTTGCACTTTTTTACTTGTTTTTGTTTAATCTTGTTTATAAGTTAATGCTCACCTACACTTTGATTGTTTTGTAGGTGTGTTCTTCGTGTTGTTGACACTTGTGAAAATTTGTTGCCAAAAAATTCCAATTTTTACCTGACTGTAGAGCAACGGTTGAGGGGAACTGGCTTCGAGAATTTATTAAAGCTTACAAGACTTTCAAAGCATATTCTACTGCTCATAATAAAAATAATAGACCAATATGATGTAAATTAGAGTTGTTTTGTATTTGGAAAGAAAATCCTATTAATCTATTTATGGGTTTAAGAGATGTTTTAAGGATTACTGGCCTACGGATATGTGGTTGACCAGTTATAAGAAATGAGATAGTTGTAAATTTAAATGACTTATGTATAGAGTGTTTTGGCACAGACAAGTGCCTAAGCCCAAAAAAGTGGAATTAGTCTGTCTTGGCTTAAAAATACTTACGGCCATTGGGATGATCTTGTTCTTGAAGGGTAAGAGCTTGACCACTACGCTCGGGCGGTAGTGCTCTACATTATTAGGTCTATTGTGCTCCCTTCTACTGCTCATGTGGTGTTTCCATTTTTTTCTCACATTTTTTAGGAATGTTGATGAAATTGAATAGTATGCATGGGGTGTAGCCATGCTAGCAACTCTACACAGGAGCCTGGAGGGCCACATAAAATACAAACAAGTTGTATATGGCAATTTTCATTTTGTTACGGTGAGGATAAAAATCATATTTATAGTTTCATTTGTGTAGTAGTTTTTGTCTTTATTTAATGTGGATTAACATTTTATTTTTCTTTGTTTTAGGTGTTTATATTTGAGCATATACCGTGGGTGGCATCTCGGTTGCTCCATCCTGCCATTAAAAAAATATCTTCAATTATCATAGTTGAAGATTTACAAAATCATCTAAACGACTTCCCTTTGCCGGTTGGATGGCATAAAAGGCTAATTATGCCATCCAAGAAAAAATCGCAGAAAAGTTTTTGAATTTGCTAAGTATTTCAAAAAGTTAAAGCTAACTAGAGTAAGTGAAGCCGTTTTCTTCTTTCTAGTGATTTAATTTTAACTCTTTTAAATAACTTTCTTATTTTTTAGTCTTTCATATTTCAATGTTTCAAATAGGTTGAATGGACCCCATATGCTAGGTTACTGGGAAATTTCTTACCTTCTCCATATGATGGTCAAGTTGCTTTGGAACGTGCTTTGGCATCTCTTATATCTCAGGAAAAGGTTATTCTCCATGATCCTATTGTCTCGAAGCAAAAGCAGCTACATGCATCTAATCCTATTAAATCCAAGGTTCATATCTATTCTATTCACAACATCTAAGATAAATATGAAAAAAAACAAATCTAAGGGGGGACATAAGAAAGATTGGACCTTGGTACATGAAATTTTCATTTCAATCTAGAATGATCGTTGGCAGTGTTTTATACTACTGGTAATCCCCTACAGTCCCCCTTTTTTTTCTTGCTTGTTGCTTCCTTTGTATTCTAAATTTTTTGGAATGTCATATTGGTATTTTTTTTATTGACAGGGGCAGAAGATGCAAACAATGAGAGACATGGGGACTCTCATTACAACTTGCTCTCTCTGGGTAATGTTTGTTAGATATTTTCCAAACCAAATTCATTATCTAATATTACTTATTAGATTTAAGTTATTTAAATTTGTGTAGAGAACTTAGAGCAGTAGGATCATCAGTTGGGGCATGATGACCCTACGGGGTAGCAACAACAATAGATGGATCATGATGATCCATTGGGACATGATGACCCCATGGAGCAGGATCAACTAATTGTTAGTTCCTAGAGCCAGTTGAGGCATGATGACCCCGTGGAGTTGGAGCAGCTGATTGTTATCTCCCAGAGCAACTCATGGTTATGCCCCAAATATATGCAGGTATCCAGTAAACGTGCTTCGAGTATTACGGAACCTAAGTGACGAACTGGTCTCCATAAAAAAGTAAATTTGGAAAATATTCTGCCCACTGACGTAAAAAGACCATTGAAAATTTCACCATTTCTTTCCAAATCTAAATTCAAAAGGAACAATATTATTACTAGGCTTCATCTTGAAAAAGTGGAGGTAACTTAATGGCACATTTTTGTTGTTGTTTTAATAGTGTGCATGATAAGTTAATACATGTTGGAATATATGGCTAACTTTGTTGTGTTTACGGAAGCAGCAGGGGCGACAACAGAATGAGTTAGGTATGCACTACACTTTAAGCGACGCAATTCTTTTCCTCGTTTGCATGTCTTATTTACTGTAGGGTATCATTTCTATTTTGGAGGGTAAGGATTGCACTTCTTTTTGTTGTTTTAATAGCATAATTACCATGTTGTAATTAGCGGTAAGATATCGAATTTCCCTTCTTCTTTTTCTCTGGTTCTCCCTTCTTTCATTTTCTTTGTTTCTTTCATTTTATTAGCTGTGAGGATTTGCCTTTCAGTTGGGATCAGGTAACATTTGAAACTACCTATTTTGGGCTATCTTTATGTACAAATTTGGTGTCTACTATTTTTTTGTAGGCTATATTTGTTTTTATTGATATCTTTCTAAGAATAATATGCATATAGTTTCTCTACCGCTAATGCATAGCAGGGAGTAGGCATACATGAGATCAAGTAAAGCACATTTTGAGCCTCTTTCTAATAGATTCATTTATCTTGGACCATACAATATGTGTTCCTGTTGAATGAACCATGAGTATATTTGTTGCTACCTGATTCATCACAAGTCTAACCTTACCCCTCGACCATTTGTCTCCTAATTTTCTATTTCTAGGGGACCATACAATCAGTCACTCTAGGTTTCAACTATTTTTCTATATGTTCTAAATTCTTAGGATAGGCATCTAACCTAGAACCAATTGGCAAAGGGCAGAGACTCTTGTTATATTTATGTGATCCTAGATTTAAAAGATGTGGGATTCTCTTAATCAGCACTTCAATACATGTTGATGTGTGAACATTTACACCAACAAAGCAAATCGATCCAGAGGTCTTACCATTAGGACCTATTACCCGTTCTAAGGAAAAGAAATTCAAGGAAGTCTTGTTCCTTACTTGTGCTACGATTCCAGATTCATTCGATCATGTTCATGCCTTAGCATAGGCTTTATAACATGTTGCATGCTGATATGTGACATATCTTGGTTATATTACTAGTTCATGTGTTTAAGTATGTATATGTTATGCTAAGTACGTTTTTGCAATTGAGTTGATAGTATTTGTATTGTTTCTAAGTTGTTTCTAAATTGTAAGTGTGTTAAAGAATAAGAATTGCAAGTGTTCCAGCTTGTAATTGTGTTTTCCATTAAATTTACCAGACTTTGATGGAAGTTTGATATGTTTTGATATAGGAACAATAATGGACAGCAGCTTAAGGCCTCATTTCTAGCTCGGTTGAAGCTCAAATATGTGCGTGCAACTCTTCTTAGCTGGAAATAGTTCTGAAAGTTTGTTTCCAGCTCATTTCAGCTCAGTACATTTCCAGCTAGCTTAGTTTTAGCTCCACCAACTCAACTCTAGCTGACAAGTCCAGAAGTAGTTGGAAGGTGTTCTACGTATCGGGGAGTGTCCCATACACATGTGGCAGCCTAGGTGGCATCCCAGCATGCAAATCACACAAGTAACAGCCTTAACACATGTGTGTGCATGTGTGGTCGAAATCAGCCCTCTTCTCTACATATGACGCTAAATTCAATGGGATAAGAACAAGAGTTCAAATGTTTGAATTTCAAACATTTTGGATAAGAACAAGAGTTCAAATGTTTGAATTTCAAACGTTTCACACATATTAAATGTGTGGCTGGTATTTGATAGCGCCAAGAGAGGATATAACTCCTTCATATTCAAATTTGATTTCTTTATTTATAGCCACAAGTTCAAATTCGACAAACCCTTCCTTGTACTTATAAATAGATGTTCAAACAATGTAATCGGGTTAGATGATTTTTATTAAACAAATACTTGTGAGAATTTTCTCTCAATTTCGATTCTTCATTGAACTTTCTTTGACATTTCAGACTTAGTTTGTCATGTCAAAACTTCCTTGATACTTAGGGTTCCTAGATTGCTATCTAGAGGGTCCAAGTCCTTCGACGTGAAACATATTCGATTCGGGTTTGCATAGTCTATTGTGCAAGTTCTTTTGAGTTTTTCGTCTCCAATTTTGAATTTTGTTCCCTTTCTTTTGTTTTTTTTTGTGTGTTGTTTATGCTGCAGAAAGGATGTTTGCTATAATCCTAGATCCGCAATCCTTCAACGTTCATTGTTTCGATAAGCAACGCCATATCACATGTAGCTAGGAATTTATGTGATGATAAAAAAATTTTATAACCAAGAGGGTTTAAGAGGTTCTTTGTTGAACATGTTCTTATATGGTAATTTAATTTAATTTGAATTTTAAATCAGACCAAAAGCATTTATTTTATTTCGTATCACAAACTTTAGAATAATGGGAATTTTGGTCTTGATATGGAAGGCTTATAGAACCGGCCAACTAAGGCTGGTTAAGCGCCTTGTATAATGTCTCTTTAAAATTTAATTAAATAGTGGGATGAGAAAGACTTAATGATGACCGTTTAAATCAATAGTTAGGGTTAATGGACTTAGGTGTGTGTATGTAGGGCGATTGGTTGGCCGACCATTGATTAAATTTTTTTTATTTGCTTTTCTTTAATTCCTTGAGGGGGTAGGACGGTAAAGGGAAAAAGGAAGATAAAAACTTCATGTTTCATTCTTTACTTTCTTAGGGGCCCTTTTCGAATAGAAGAATGGTGAATGTGGCCGGTTGCATGAGGAAGGTAGCGATAGAATTTCATGCTTAAAAGTTGACTTCATTTTAAACCTTACGGTAACCTTTCTAAGTCTCCCTTTGTCCATGATTGATTTTCTTTTTATTAAGTTTTGGAGGAGATGAAAGATTTTAAGTTGGACCGAGAGGTAGAGGGGAGGAAAAGGCTGTTAGAAGCATTAATGCATGGTTTGTTAATGACATCTTTCTCATGTGTCAACCAAATACCTTGATGTTATGGTAATGCTACTCATCCTAACACAAGGTTGATTTTTGTTTAGCTAAAGGAAGTGAGGAGGACATTGGCAAGAATGGGAAGGCAAAGGTTGGGAGTTAGTTTCGGCCTTGGGAGAAGAAAATTCGGTGAGTTCCTTGAGAACTTGTTTATTTATTTGCATACTTAAGATTTTCCTTCAACAAGGGTGGCTGTTCATACTTGAAGTGCCCTGAGGAAGAAAGTAATTAAATGGATGTTGTTAACGAGTTAGTTTGCTGCTGTTAATGATGTTTGAAAAAGTGTAAATGATGTAAATGAGTAAATGGTGTCTGCAAAATCTTTGTTTGGTGAATTAAATGGCTGGTGTTAATGAGTTTCTTGAAGAATTTGTGTTTGATAATTATTATTTTTTGTTTATTTATTTTATTTTAAAGGTTCACTACAGCAAAACAGTCTTTTAACGGCGTTTTTGAAAAAGCGCCGCTAATGCTTAGATCTTTAGCGGCGTTTTTGAAGAAGCGCCGCTAATGCTCAGATCTTTAGCGGCGTTTTTGAAGAAGCGTCGCTAATGCTCAGATCTTTAGCGGCGTTTTTGGAAAAGCGCCGCTAATGCTCAGATCTTTAGCGCCGTTTTTAGAAAAGCGCCGCTAATGCTCGGGGCTTTAGCGGCTTTTTTGAAAAAGCATTGCAAAAACATTTTATCTGTCTATTTACTATTTAATTTGTCTATTTATATTAATTAAAATTTAATTTATTTTTCATTGAATATTTGTTAAAAATGGATAAATATGAAATAATGACACGTAGAAATAATTTGAAATAAAAAAAACATATAAAAATATTTGTTAAAAATAGAGAAATTAAAATACTATTATTTAAGATAATTTTAAAATTTTTTGGGTACATGATTGATTGATTTATTTTTAATTTATATATTAAATCATTTCAAATAAATTGAAAACACCTTTTGAAATGTTATATCATAAGCCACCAAACCTTTCTCATCTCAAAACTTTTGGTTGTCTCTGTTATGCAACAGTCACCAATCATCATGACAAGTTTTCTCCAAAAGCAACACCATTTATCTTTATGGGATATTTTCAAGTACAAAAAGGGTATATACTGTTAAATTTTTTTTTTGTAAGTCGAGATGTCATATTTCATGAGTCCATCTTCCCTTTTAAAACAGCATCAAAAGATCAACCACTATTTCCCTTGGATGTCAATGCATTTGGTTTCTTACATGATCCTGACTTTCTCCTTATAACCACCTCAATGTCATCACCACCTCCACCTTCCATCTCTACTTCTCCTGCACCACAACCACCACCACTACCACCATCCCAATTACCCTCCAATCCTCCTAGAAGAAGCACCAGAACCACCAAACAACCTGTCTGGATGCAGGATTACATTTGTCCTACTTCATCCCCTTCTTCATCATCTTCCGTTGCTGCACAAGGTCCGTATTCTATCTCTAACTTCATTACATATCATCATTTACCTTTACATACTCAATGCTTTGTTGCTTCCATCTCTCACATCCCTGAACCTAGAACCTACCAAGAGGCAATTAAACATGATTGTTGGAAAGCTGCAATGCAACAAGAAATTAAAGCTTTAGAAACAAACTCAACTTGGGAGGTTGTTCCACTCCCACCAGGCAAACACCCCATTGGCTGCAAATGGGTTTTTTCGAGTCAAGTACCATTCAGATGGCTCTGTTGAATGCTATAAGGCCAGATTAGTAGCTAAAGGCTACAGTCAGAAAGAAGGTATTGATTTCCAGGATACTTTTTCACCGGTTGTCAAGTAGGTTACAATCAAAGTCATCATTGCTCTTACTGCTCTATATGACTGGCCTCTTATTCAAATGGATGTCTATAATGCCTTCCTTCAAGGTGACCTTAATGAAGAAGTTTACATGCAATTACCTCAGGGATTTGGCACTCCAAGGGGCACTCATGTATGTAGACTGCTCAAATCCCTTTATAGGTTAAAACAGGCTTCAAGACAATGGAATTTGAAACTCAGTGAGGCTCTCATCAACACTGGTTATGTTCAAAGTAAGCATGATTACTCTATGTTCATCAAATCATCAGGTAGCAAGATTATGATTATGCTAATTTATGTTGGTGATCTCTTGATCACTAGGAATGATAAATCCTTAATTGAAGACCTACAAGCAACTCTTCATCAAAACTTTAAAATGAAGAACTTGGGTACTCTCAAGTACTTTCTTGGCATTAAAATTGCAAGATCAAAAGAAGGTATCATCATGAATCAGAGAAAATATGCTCTTGAACTCATTGATGATCTTGGTTTGACAAATGCAAAACCTGCAAATACACCATTGGAGCAGAATTTGAAGCTAACAAGTTTGGAACATGATGCAGCACTAGATATACAAAATGCAGATGCAGAATTAGAAGATGCAAGTGTATATCAAAGATTAATAGGGAGACTCTTATATCTCACCAACACTAGACCAGATATTGCTTTTGGAGTGCAACACCTTAGCCAGTTTATGCAAAAGCCAATAAAGGAACATTATGAAGTTGCTTTGCGTATTGTGAGATACATCAAGAAAAATCCTGGCCAAGGTATTTTTCTTACAGCTAAAGGCACAACTGATATACAATCATATTGTGACTCTGATTGGGCTTCATGCAACATGAATAGAAAGTCAGTCACGAGATATTGCATCAAATTGGGAAATTCCTTGCTTTCCTGGAAAATTAAGAAACATAACACAGTGTCTAGATCATCTTCACAAGTAGAATACAGAAGCATGGCCACTACAGTTGCAGAACTGATCTGGTTAAAATGTTTATTAGCTGAGTTGGGAGTCCAAATTTCAAAGCCTATGTTGCTACATTGTGATAATCAAGCTGCCATTCAAATAGCTTCGAATCCAGTCTTCCATGAAAGAACAAAGCACATTGAAATAGATTGCCACTTTGTGCGAGAGAAAATTCAAAGGGGGCACGTTGAAACCAAACACATCTCAACAAATGAGCAAATGGCAGATTTACTAACTAAAGGGTTAAGTATTCCTCAGCACAAATACTTAGTGTCCAAGTTGGGAATGAAAGATATTTTTCATCCTCCAACTTGAGAGGCATGTTGAGAATGTAAATCTGTTATATTGGTATTTGTGCACAGTTAATTAGGAATTTGTTAATAGTGTGTAATTAGCAATAGGATTAGTTACATTCTTTTGTATATATACCACACTATTTGTTCAAGTGAAAAAGTAGTTTTTCTCATTGAATGAATTCACTATTATTCAATCAATTCTTTCAATTTCATTTTCTTGACAGATTTCCTGTTAGTTTCCAAATAGGTAAAAAATTTTAATATAATACTCGAATTAATTTCCTAATTTCCAAGAATTTCTCAACAACTAAACATGACTTTAAATTTCACAGTGTTTGTTGTTTAACATCGACAAAGGAAAAATAAATTTGCTAAAACTAAATTAAAGACCTATTGTTTTCTGAATAACATTTGATACTTATTGGGACATCTTTTCTCTTGAACATGGGTTATTTTCATGATTTTTTGAAATTAAGGAATCAGTTTTCTAGAAAAGGGCTTGTGGGAGGGGTGGACTGTAAATAAACAATCAACAATAAACTCACATTAATTTTTCATGTGAAATTAAATTTAAATAACCCTTAAGTAGCCTTTAAAATATTTTAGAATCGAGTTAAAATTTTATCGAGTTAAAATATTTTAAATATTTCATAATTTTTTAAATTATAGAGTCAGTTTTCTAAGACATACGTCCCTTCACATTAATCATTATAAGTCTTTTTCTTATATTTTTTTATCAGTTGTTCTTATTCTAGAATTGAAGGAATAATACCTTAATTACCGCGAAGTAAGTATGTATTGATAACTTGTTGAGACCAAATGTAGAGAAATTGTGATATTTTTATTTTTCATTATTCAATTATTATTTTTCTTATTTTTTATTTAAATCTAATTTGTTTCATTATATTTTTGAATTTCTATCGATGAGTATTTTATTAGGGATTTCATTTCTTATTAATTTCCAAATAGGTAAACCTTTTGAATATAATACTCGAATTAATTTTCTAGTTTCCAAGCATTTCTCAGCAACCAAATAGGACTTTAAATTTCACAGTTATTGTTGTTTAACATCGGCTTTAAATGACATTCTGAAAAACCAAACAACAAAAGAAACAAAGAAAAAATAAATTTGCTAAAAATAAATTAAAGACCTATTGCTTTCTGAATAATATTTGATAGACTTATTTGGAACACTTTTCTTTTGAAAATGGGTTATTTTCATATTTTTTTTAAAATTATAGTCAATTTTATAAAAAAAAGAAAGCTTGTGGGAGGGTGGGCTGCAAATAAACAATCAACAATCAACTCACATTAATTACCCACAGTACCTCTTGCTGGAGTGAGTATATCAACGAACTTCTTCACCCACACTTCTCTTCTTTCTTGATAAGCCATCTTTTGTGTAGAGTAATCAAACAAGGGAACTTGACAAGAATCTCTGGAAATGGAATGGAAGGGGAAGTTGTGAAATCGAGATTCAAGAGGGTATGTGTTTTCTGTGGAAGCAGAACCGGCAAGAGGAAATGTTACACAGATGTTGCTGTTGAATTAAGCCACGAATGGGTACACCCTAAACTTCTCCCCGACATCTCTCTCAACCCTTTATCTTTTCTTTATGTTAGTCTTAAGGGTTTTTTTTTCTCTGTTGTGTTGTTTTTGGAAAGGTGGCAAGAAGTTTGGACCTTGTTTATGGTGGAGTATTAGATTGATGGGTATTGTTTCAAAAACTGTTCACCGTGCTGGAGGGAATGTTATTGGGTACACTCATCACTCATCATCAACCTATAAACTATTCACTTTATTGGTTTTGGTTAATTTATCTCATATTTGTGACCATTAAATTTAGTTATATTCTTGTTAATAGTATCATTCCTAGTACCCTGGTGAGGAAAGAGGTGCATATCAATTTCTTTTTTTTTTCTTTTGAGATATGAGTCTGTAGATTTTCAATGATGTCTCGAGTGTATGTTGCATGTGGAGACACATATAACTAGTGAAACGGTAGGGGAAGTGAGACCAGTCACTACACCAAAACAAGCTTTTAGCGGCGCTTTTTTAGGCCTTTAGCGGTGCTAAAAAACACCGCTAAAAGTATTTGTGGCGCTTCGACAAGCGCCGCAAAAAATGCCGCTATTGAACTCGTAGCTAACTTTGGCGGCGTTTTAGAAAATAAACGCCACTAAAGGTCATGACCTTTAGCGGCGCTTCTTCCACAAACGCCACTAAAGACCATGACCTTTAGCGGCGCATTTTCCACAAACGCCACTATAGACCATGACCTTTAGCGGCGCTTTTCCCACAAACGCCGCTAAAGACAATGACCATTGGCGGCGCTTTTTCCATAAACGCCGCTAAAAACCATGACCTTTAGCGGCGCTTTTTATCACAAACGCCGCTATGGAACAAATCTTTAGCGACGCTTCTATCAAAAACGCCGCTAAAAACATATCATGCAAAAAATTTATTTTAATCAAATAATATTTATTTTTATGATAAATATTATATTATGTTTTATTTTTTTAATTTGAACTTTAAATATACTTTTAAGAATAAATAAAAAATATTATTTAAATTAAATTTTCTATGAAAATGATAAAAGAAGGCAAATAAAGGAAGCTTAAATAATAATAATAATTAATAAAAGTGAGAAAACGTAAATAATTAATAAAAATAGTTAATTGTAAACCTCAAAATTTTGGTAAAATTAACACCAATGCAATGCAAGCCATTGTTGAGTCTAATACAAGTGAAGAAACTAAGATCCTAAGAAGAGAATCCTATTTTACTAATAGCAGTAAAATATCCATACTTTGTCCAATATTTATATGAAAAAATCAGATCAGAAGAAGCAATCTCTTTGCACACCATTTCAATTCCTAGTAAGGCTTTCAAATGTAGTTGATGAAAGCCGGCATACACATCCGATCAATTAGCTTTCAGTTTCAGAATTTCCTTGGCGGTCCTTAAACGAAAATAGGGCATAGGGCATGTGTTCCTACATAAGCATGGAAAAATCCAACTCAGTTCAAAGATAAATAACTAGATATCGTGTTTCAAACGAATGAATGTGCATGTGAGAGTATCTCCAATATGTACTTCTACCTTTTGTCATATATTTAGGCAGATAGACAACAGATTTTACATCCCAACAACTACTGCCCTGAGTACTAGAGTTTAATCACAGAAAAATCAAAATAAAACATGAACAACAAGGATAAAAAATAGTTCCATGTACTTACCTGCTCAAAACAAAGACTTAAGCCTCTGCTATAGAAGTTGATATATAGAATACATAAACATGCCACAATCAAACCTGTACATAGAGAAAATTGTTTAGGGGGAAAAATTCAAATTCTAACACAAAAGGCATATAACACCACGAAACTAGCAGTGCAAATTAATAATTGAATTCACCAAATATTTGGAACCAATTGCAATAAATAGTTAGTATAAAAAGACTCAGATACCTATAAAGCTACCTCACAATCAATTACTACACAATATAAGTTATTTTGTTTAAGAAATAAGCTTATGAAGAACAAGTACTTCGAGTACTGCTCCCTATCATATACCTGACTAAGAAGTTTTGGTTTGTCTTCTGTTGAAAATGTAACTTCATGCATAGGACTGCATCAGCACCAACGAATGTAAATTTCACCATCGAAATGGATAGAAAGTATTTATAAAGCTTCACCAAAAATGACAGAAGCATCGGTATGTGAATGGTAAAGCAGGAAGATGAAAACTAAATATGATGAATAAACTTGCAAAAACACACCTAAAACTGAAGTCAACTAAAGATGGTGGTGAAGAATTGCTCTGAGGTAAGAAAGTTGAACTTTGACAGGACCTTATCAGTTAATGCACTCCTAAATAATTTAAAGATCCAATACATAATATTCAAAAAGTATATGATGATCAAGTCCAAAAAAACCAAACTACCACTAACTTAACCAAAATTTTTGTATAAACAATCAGCCCTCACCTAAGGACATGTTAAGGCATAAATAAATAGTTAAATACCGGGAAAGATGTGAACTGTCAAGTAAAGAACTATCTCCATCTTGATCCTTAGACTTATTTGCTTCAAGTGCAAGGGCTTCAAGATTAGGCGATGAGCCAAAGGCAGGTGGTGGATGTATGCTAACAATTGAAAAGCCAGCTAGAATTGTCAGCATCATTAACAATACAGTTAATGTCCAAAGTGAAAATAAAAGCAAACCTCTGTCTGTTAGAGTATTTTGAAGAATTTTGAGCAGACTCCTCACACAGGGGGTTTGAAAGAGTGGAATCAGCTCCATCAGATGTAGATTGGACCTACACAAGTAGGCAACCATCATGAGACATTTGACTATAAACAAAGTACAGTACATTTAAGAACAATCAAGAGTTGGAACCAATAGATTATGACATTTAGATGACACGGTAATGATGGCAGTATGGGAAAGAAGGGAAGTTGGTTTTCTGCAATTAAAAAAATTTTCTTTGCTGCTCATAGCAATTTAGTGTGACGTTGTTTTATCCCTAAATTATACATAGTAGCATTTTTTTTCTTTTGTAGGTTGTCCTTTTTTTTTTCACCGACAAATATTTATATCTATACTAATATTTAAAATTTTATCAAGTTAATTTTATTTTTATGAAGTGATAGATATTAAGATAATTTTATATTTTCATATAAAATCTAAAAATATATGGGTCAACATTTTGTCTACTTCTAGGAGAATTTTTTAAACTCCATAAGCAAAGATTTAGTTCATGGCACATGCTTGTTTTAATTTATTTTTAATTTTCTTTAGGACACATGATAGCATTTCAACGCTGTAAAAACTCCACCAGCAATTGACTAAATAATTTCTCAAAATATATTTATAGGACTCAAACTCAAAATATTATAGTTTTTAATAACTCAAGTATCACCATATTTAATTATTATATCAATTTCATTCATGTCGTGCATGTATATAATCTAATATATATATATACATGTAGGTATGTATGAATGATAAATGGGATTGTATCACAAAAGTCTTGCATAAAAAGAAGTCAAAATGATTTCGTTTTAGGGAAATGATAATGAGAGGGAAACTTGCGATTTTATTCACCTTTTTCAGTGTGAGAACCTCTACTTCACTGCTACCATTATCATACCCAAGTGAGGGAAATAGAAAAAGAAAATACGGTTGTCTAAAAAATTCAAATATAAACTTATTAGATTGTCTTAAATTAATAAAATTAATTTGTGATTTTCAAGAAAAAAACATTTTTTTAGGATAAGGAAAAAATTTATAAATATAAAAATTCTAAAATAATAAAAATAAATAAATTAAGTTCCGAATCTGGAAAGGGAAGACTTTACCTTGGCCTGCGGCTTCTAAGAGAACATTCACAGATTCCTCACCAGTCCACCACCTATCGAAATCAACCACAAGTCGTGCAGTCCCTAAATTTTCTAGCAGTATGGGAAAGAAGGGAAGTTGGTTTTCTGCAATTAAAAAAATTTTCTTTGCTGCTCATTGCAATTTGGTGTGACCTTGTTTTATCCCTAAATTTGCTGCTCATAGCAACTCGATTCATACTTTAAAATTTACAATGTATATTTGTAAAGTTGATAATCACATTCATTCATACTTTGCTGCTCATAGCAAGCACCTGCTACAAGACACTTTAATGAGGAATAAATCAAGGAAAATATAACAAAGGTATCCACTTACGATTCTTCTAAATTAATAACTTTAATAGCAACTTACTTGTTCAGTTCCTTGTCAAACCTGAAAATCAAGAAAGGCATTAGCTATCCATCTAAACTTTAATAGCCAAGTAGATTTTACACCAAAGGAAGGTAAACCATTGCAATCAGAATTCACAAGTAAAACATAGACAACAATAAAAAAAATTCCAATTTTTGCTATTACAATTCCAGACAATTTCTTTTCATGATAAACAAGAATGCTAAATCAAAACATAGCATCTATGATAAGTTAAAATGTAATTTTCAATCTTGAGATCATATATATAGGTTAGTAAATGATGGGTTTCATTTCAGTTATGATTATCAGTTAAATTTATTCTTTTCTGCCTTTTTAAGAAATAGTTTCAGCAAAAGTTATTCTCTTGATGGAAGTGTATGCATTCCAGCAGAAACAGCAGTCCTTACCGCCCATGTGTGATACGGTGCACATATTTGAGCATAAGCTGTTGAAGCTGTGTTTCTCAATGAGTAATCCATACAACAGCGAAAACAACAAAAAGAGGTAACAAACACTTAGAGATGCTCGCATTCAAGGATAATACCAGGATTCCCTCGAGAGAAAAATAAAGAGTTAAAGATGGAAGGGCATATAACGTACTTGGATGACAAAAATTGTTCAAATAAAGCTCGTACGAGGTGAAGACCCTGTCTAACACGACGCAGATCACGCGAAGGGCTTCTCTGTTTTTTCACTGCCCATTACGTACATCTGCATCAACTATATTTTCTAAAGTGGCAAACCTCTTTGATGCTTCCACAAGATTACCTACCTGATTTAAACCATCCATCCATTATCAATTAATAAATTAAAGTTTCAGTGATTGGTTCGAAATAGAGAGGGGGAAATCAAATAAACCTTGGCAACGTACTCCATCTCCACGAATTTGAAGGCGAGACCGAGGGAGTTAAAAAGAACAGAAACCAAAGAACAAGCATCACAGAACGCCTACAATATTTGGAGTTGAAATTTAAAGTTGGAGGAAGAGACAAAAAACCCTTGTGAGTTTGGGTTTGCTGGTTTGTTTACAAAAAAAAAAAGATCTTGGGGCATGGAAAAGAGAGTGAAGAAGCCACCCAGAACTGGCTTCAGCTCTCTCTATATAAACAAGAAGGAAAGAAAGATATAAAAAGAAGAAGAAGAAGAAGAAGAAGAAGAAAGAGGAGATGAAATTTAAGAACTGATTTTAGGGGTTGCTCAGTAAGAATTAGGTGTTTTGAGGATACCGATTTTAGGGGGAAAAGTAGAAATCTAGTCAATCAACACAAAATTTTTAGGGATACCGATTTTAGGGGGAAAAGTTGGGGATTTCGGAGGGTGGGAGGAGTTTTATAAAATGGCGCTATTTTTTTTAAGTGAAAATATTTTTTGTTACTTTTAGTGGCGTTACGCGGCAAAATTTTTTTTATTTTAAACAAAATGATATCATTTTGCCATTCTAAAAATTTTTTATTTTATTTTTTATAAATTGATTTATTTTTGCGGCGTTTTTTATATTGCTTACCTTTAGCTGCGATTTTGTAAAAACGTCGCAAAATTATTTCATTTTGAACAAAACGACGCCGTTTTTCTATTCTAAAAATTTTTTATTTTATTTTTTATAAATTGATTTATTTTTTGCGGCGTTTTTTATAAAAACGCCGCTATTGCTTACCTTTAGCGGCGTTTTTCACAAAAACGCCGCAAAATTATTTCATTTTGAACAAAACGACGCCGTTTTTCTATTCTAAAAATTTTTTATTTTGTTTTTTATAAATTGATTTATTTTTTGCGGCATTTTTTATAAAAACGCCGCTATTTCATTTTTATCAAAATGACATCGTTTTGGTATGCTAAATTTTTTTTATTTTTTATAAATTGATTTATTTTTTGCGGCGTTGCTTACCTTTAGCGGCGTTTTTAAAACGCCGCAAAATTATTTCATTTTGAACAAAACGACGTCGTTTTTCTATTCTAAAAATTTTTTATTTTTTGCGGTGTTTTTTTATAAAAACGTCGCTATTTCATTTTTATCAAAATGACACCGTCTTGGTATGCTAAATTTTTTTTATTTTTTATAAATTGATTTATTTTTTGCGACGCCACTATTGCTTACCTTTAGCAGCGTTTTTATTTCATTTTGAACAAAACGACGCCGTTTTGCTATTCTAAAAATTTTTTATTTTGTTTTTTATAAATTGATTTATTTTTTGCGCTATTTCATTTTTATCAAAATGACACCGTTTTGGTATGCTAATTTTTTTTATTTTTTATAAATTGATTTATTTTTTGCGGCGTTTTTTATAAAAACGTCGCTATTGCTTAAATTATTTCATTTTGAATAAAACGAAGCCGTTTTGCTATTCTAAAAATTTTTTATTTTATTTTTTATAAATTGATTTTTTATAAAATAAAATAAAAAGTACTCTCAAAATAAATATTGTATATTTTAATAAGAAAACAAATGATAAAATGGTTGTAATTAATTATTAAGTTAGAATTATCTAAATTAAATAATTACCTATATATCCATATCATTTTTATTTCATTTTTATTTTTGTATTTTTTCTTATAATTTGGTCCTCTCCAAAATAAATAATTATACATAAATATCCATATCAATCTATTACTTTTTTTAACTTATTTATTAATTCTATTTAAACTAATTTAAATATATCAAATGGTTTAGATTACATTTTTTTAAAATATAAAAGTATTAATTAATTGTATAAAATTTTATCATTTAACAAATCTCAAGTAAACCTTAACCTTAAACCCTCTAAATTAACAAATCTCAAGTAAATCTATCTATTATATATCTCTTAAATAATTTAAACTATACTTATAATTTCAATATATTTGATTTATTATTATCTATTTTACAATTATATAAGAACATATTTAAAATATAAATTAAAAAAATAATTAATCTAAACTCAAAACCTTAACTCGACCCCTGAATCCCTAAACCTTAAATCCCTAACTCTTAACCCCTAACATCTAACCCCTAAACCCCTAACCCCTAAACCTTAAATTCGAACCCTTAAACCATAATCCCTAATTCATAATCCCTAAATCCATACTCCCTAAACATTAAAATATGAACCCTTAAACCGGCTTTAAATCTTAAATTAATCATATACCCTAAACTAAAAACCCTAAACAAATTTATTATTATCTCTTTTACAATTATATAAGAACATATTTAAAATATAAATTAAAAAAATAATTAATCTAAACTCAAAACCTTAACTCGACGTGTCATAATTTTTAAATAATATTTTAATTTTTCCATGTGTTTTATTTCAAATTATTTCTATGTGTCATAATTTTTTTTTGAAGATTTTAAATATTCAATTAGAAATAAATTGAATTTTATTTAATATGAATAAACCAATTAAGATAAAATATTTTTTGCGGCGCTTTTCCAAAAACGCCGCTAAATCACCGAAAGCTCAGAAAACGGCGTCATTGGGCTTAGGTTTTTTTGCGACGCTTTCTCAAAAACGCCGCTAAAGCCCCGAAAGCTCAAAAAACGGCGTCGTTGGGCTTAGGTTTTTTTTTTGCGGCGCTTTCCCAAAAACGCCGCTAAAGCTCTGGGCATTAGCGGTGCTTTTCCAAAAACGCAGTTAAATCCCCGAAAGCTCAGAAAACGGCGTCGTTAGGATTAGGTCTTTTTGCAGCGCTTTCTTAAAAACGCCGCTAAAGCCCTAAGCATTAGCGGCGCTTTCTTAAAAACGCTGCTAAATCCCCGAAAGCTCAGAAAACGGCGTCGTTGGGCTTAGGTTTTTTTGCGGCGCTTTCCCAAACACGCCGCTAAAAGCCTGTTTTGGTGTAGTGAGTCGGCAACATGAACCAAAGAAGGGAAGCAATGGCCAACCATTCTGATTGTTTTATTGCCCTACCAAGTCCCATCTACCCTTTTAAATATAATATCCGAATTCACGCGTACTTTACCTTTTCTGTCCAACAAATATAACCAAAAAGTGCTTACTTTGCTCTCTTGTTGGGTATCAGGTGGGTATGGAACTTTGGAGGAGTTACTGGAAGTGATAACTTGGGTTCAGCTGGGTATCTATGACAAACCTATCAGCAATAATAATATGGTTATTGTCGAATTAGTAAGGCATCTGGCTAATTCAATAGATCCGATTAAAAAATTATTAAAAATTTAAAAATTAAAGATATGGTTTGACTAGTTCAATTAATTTTTTAGCCAATTCAACCGGTTCATACTGATTCCCAGTCTCACTGATCCAATTAGTTAATCCGGTCCGGTTCAAATAACATTGGACATCCTATGGCTTTCCAAACACTCATACAAATGATTCAAATTAAAAGATATTTTCATACAAGTTTAAGTTCTAAAAAATTATATATAAGCATAAACATGTATGAGTATTTGGAATAATTATGGTAAAAAATTTATGAAATTATATTATAAAAAAAATTTGAATGAAGTTATAATAGAAATTAAATTATTTTAATTCTAAAATATTTCTAAGTTATCGTCAAAAAGTATATTATAAAATAATTTGTATATTATAAAAAAAATTCTAAATGTAGTTGAGAGGTTATTTGCCATTCTAAAACAAGGTTTCTCATATTAATATCACCTCAGTATAACATAAAAAAGGTTCTTATTAGCATGTTGCGTACTTCATAAGTTC
Organism: Gossypium hirsutum; assembly: GCF_007990345.1. Taxonomy (NCBI): domain Eukaryota; kingdom Viridiplantae; phylum Streptophyta; class Magnoliopsida; order Malvales; family Malvaceae; genus Gossypium; species Gossypium hirsutum. The sequence goes on along the minus strand of NC_053443.1, from coordinate 30,049,405 downwards.
ATTTGTAAGTGGAATTAAGATAATACATACTTTAAATAGTATACGGAAGAACGAGATCTTGTTAATTTTAATAATATAAATTTAGATTCAGATGATACTAAGGAGTCTATGTTAAATGTTAAAGAAGAAATAACCCAACAAATAAGACATGCTAGAGCAATTAGATAAAATTGTATATGATTTTTCTTGCTCTTATTATTTTTATTAGTAATTGTATTATAGACTATTATCTTAGACTGACATATTACATAAGATGATTTGATTTCAATTTTTGTTACTCGTTTAATTTCTTTTATCGTGTTGATAATTTTTATAGTAATTAGTTTTTAAAAAGAATATAAATCATGTAATTGTGTAATTACAATTTATACTACCTAACATAATATAGGGAATTCCTATATAATTACACTCTATCGTCAAACACGTCTAGAGAATTATAATTTTTTATAATTACAAGTATACGCTAGTAAATACCTTTTCATTCAATTATTTTGCGCACATGTAAAATTTTAATTGATTTACTCTTTTAATGAAAACAAAAATCAATTATATGTTTTTCTTTTAATGAAAATCACTTGTATGGAATTTTTTTTATGGTTACTCATTTATATATACTTTTCTATGTGATATACAATTATCAGTAAATGATATTTTTTTGGAATTTATTACTATTTTAAATAAAAAACAATAGTTTTTTAAGTAAAAAAAGAGTTTGTCCGTAACTATATTTTTAATGAAATTGATTTATTTTGTATTTTTTTATATAATATTTAAAATTCGCAAAACCCATCAAATTCGCAAAACCCATTAAATTCACAGCCAAAAACTGCACCGTTTTTTCTTTATTATTAAGAATATTTTGCGGCGTTTTTTAGTAGCGCCACTAATGCCCAGGCAAAATGACACCGTTTTACGAAAACTGATAACAGAAACATGCGGCATTTTTTCCTTAGCACCGCGAATGACCACCCTTGGCGGCGTTTTTCCCTTAGCGCCGCAAAACCCATTAAATTCGTAGCAAAAAACTACACCGTTTTGTCTTCATTATTAAGAATATTTTGTGGCATTTTTGTTCAAAACGCCGCTAATGTCTAGTTTATAGCGGCGTTTTTCATAAAAACACCACTAGTACATTAAATTTTCTATTGAAACGGCGCCGTTTTGGTAAATTTTAATGCATAGTTTTGTTTAGGTAATATTTATAAAAATTAGATAAAATTATCAATTTTAGTTTTTTAAGTAGTATTTCTAAAAATTAGGTAAAAATAAAATTTTTATTGTTTTTATTTATTTTTTATTGTTTTTATTTTTATTTTATTTTTTATAATTTTTACAATTTTTTACAATTTTACAATTTTTACAATTTTAAATTATTATATTCAAATTATTATATATTTCATATAAATTTTAAATTAATAATCTTTATAATTTATTATTATCTCTTTTACAATTATATAAAGAACTTATTTAATATATAAATTAAAAAGTACTAATTAATCCAAATCTTAAACCCTAACTCGACCCCAAATCCCTAACCTCTAACCACTAAACTTTATTTAATATATAAATTAAAAAACACTAATTAATCTAAACCCTAAACCCGACCCCAAATCCCTAACCCCTAAACCATAACCCAATCCTAAATCCCTAACCCTTAACCTCTAACTCCTAACCCCTAAATCTTATTTAATATATAATTAAAATACACTAATTAACCTAAACCCTAAACTCTAACCTAACACTAAATTTATAAACCCTAAATCCCTAACTCTTAACATCTAACCCCTAACCCCTAACCCTTAACCCATAAACCTTAAATCACATTAACCTTTAAACCAGAATCTCTAATCCATAATTCCTAATTCCATAATCTATAAAACTTAAAATTGTAACTCTTAAACTGGTCTTAAATCCTAAATTAACCATCTATATACCCTAAACTATAATGATAATTACATTAAATATTTTAAAATTAATACTATCTTATCTCTTACAATTATATTTGAAATTATTTAGTACATAAATTAAAAATCAATCAGTCATGTACCCAAAAAATTTTAAAATTATGGCTTAATAATAGTATTTTAATTTTTCTATTTTTAAAAAATATTTTTCTATGTTTTTTATTTCAATTTATTTCTACGTGTCATTATTTCAAATTAATCTATTTTTAACAAATATTCATTTAAAATTAAATTGAATTTTAATTAATATAAATAAAAAAATTAAATAGTAATTAATTCAATATTTTAAAATTAATACTATCTCTTTACGATTATATAAGAAATTATTTAATATATAAACTAAAAAAATCAGTAATGTATCCAAAAAACTTTAAAATTATTTTAAATAATAGTATTTTAATTTTTCCATTTTTAACAAATATTTTAAATTATTTTAAATCCTTGAGCATTAGCATCGCTTACTTAGAAACGCCACTAAATCCCCGAAAGCTCAGAAAACGGCATCGTTGGGCTTAGGTATTTTTGCTGCGATTTCCCAAAAACGCCGCTAAAGCCCTGAGCATTAGCGGCGATTACTTAAAAACGCCACTAAATCCCCGAAAGCTCAGAAAACGACGTAGTTGGGCTTAGGTATTTTTGCGGCACTTTCCCAAAAACGCCGCTAAAGCCTTGAGCATTAGCGACGCTTACTTAAAAACGCCACTAAATCCCCGAAAGCTCAGAAAACGGCGTCGTTGGCCTTAGGTATTTTTGCGGCGCTTTCCCAAAAATGCCGCTAAAGCCCTAAGCATTAGCGGCACTTACTTAAAAATGCCACTAAATCCCTGAAAGCTCAGAAAACGGCGTCGTTGGGCTTAGGTATTTTTGCGGCGCTTTCCCAAAAAAGCCACTAAAGACCTGAGCATTAGCGGCGCTTACCTAAAAACACCACTAAATCCCCGAAAGCTCAGAAAACGGTGTCGTTGGGCTTAGATTTTTTTGTGGCGCTTTCTCAAAAACGCCGCTAAAGCCCTGAGCATTAGCGGTGCTTTCTTAAAAACGCCGCTAAATCCTCGAAAGCTCGGAAAACGGCGTCGTTGGGCTTAGGTATTTTGCGGCGCTTTCTGGAAAACGCCGCTAATGCTTATTTTGGTGTAGTGTCTGACTCTTTAATAAGAGGATAAAATGTGCTTGAATGTACTTGAATTCACATTCTCCTTGACAACAATATGAAAATGATATTTATTTATAAAAATACTTTTTAGTTTTCTCTTTGGTAATATATATCTTAAATTAAAAAAAAAAACCCTTGTGTATCAATACCCTTGAAACTTACAAATTGTCTTACCATTTTCCATTTATAAAACTAATTTAGTATAATACTAGTCCATAGTTTTACATGTATTTTGGGAATTTTACATGTGTACTTTTAAATTTTTATTAAATAATATATTTTAATATCATGTAGTTACTGTTATTAATTTTTTTAAAATAATTAAAACATATTAATTATTTTGAAATCACAACAACAAAAAAAACTTTAAAATATAATTAAACTTAGAATAATAATAAAATATTTTTAATGAATTTTTAACTCATAATTAAATGAAAAAGCGTAAATATTAAATACTAATACATATATTTTATAGTAGTAAGCCTTAACTTTATATTGTTGAAATATTAATAAAAGTGTAACTCAAAATTGTATTATTTAATTAAGAGTTAAAAGTGTAATTTAACTTCAACACAAATGGAATTTCATTTTTAGTAAAAAATTATATTCTAAATTTAATAATAAAATTAAAATAGTGTTTTGACGTTAATTTAATAATATAATAACTAATAAAGAGTGTTTTATTAGTTTAAAATTCCCCGAAACTTTGTTTTTATATATTATATAGATAGATAAGTGTTATTAATGCAATTAGATTGTATTGTTTTTATCTAATACTTATATTTAAGCATTTTATTAGGTTTGTGTTCATATCACCCTTAGTTGAGACACCAACGTGGTTATGAAATTACATAAATATATTTTCTTTTAAATTATAATTAATATTATTGTGACTCTTTTGTCTTTTCATATTTTTATATAATCTTTACATAAAAGAACTATAAATTACAAGTATAAGGATGGGACACATGTTAACATTATTAAAATACAAGTTAATTACCACTCCACCTATATTCATTATTGAATATTTTTAAAAGAAACTAACATAACATATTTTCTTTCACCCATATTATGGGCGTGATAGAATCTAGTCTAATTAAATAAACTACTATTACACTTTTTTTTATAAAAGAAGAGTAGCAAAAGATCCAACTAAATCAAAACTAGTCTATGAATAGCCGGACCAAAAACAATCTCTTTCCAATGCCCACTGAATTCCATCGAGAGAATAGCTAGTGTATGGAACCCAAGAGGAAGAGTTGTAATGATAGTAGCTAAACTATCAACTAGCAAGTCACTTTCTCTATAAAAATGCTATATAATCACCTCTCATTGTAAACAAGCACGTTTTAACTCGAAGCTTGGTACAGTGATGGATCGGGTCAGGAATTAGTGAAGGATTTTTGAAATAGAACAAATAGGAACTTTAAGTATGAAGTTAGAAAGTATTTAGACCTGATAGGAAATTAGAAAATACTTCTTAGATAAGAAAATCTTGAATTGAAGCAATGACTAAATTGAAAGAGTATAGAAATTGTTGTAGTGAAGTATGAAATCGTGAAGCTATGAGAATATATGGAAAATGTGGAAAAATAAGGAAGGATCAAGAAGAAAATTTTACCTAAAAAAGTATGAGTCATGCTTGGTATTATAAAATATGAAGGATAAAATGGTAATTAGTCAAGTAGATATTTGTAGACATAACGATTAGGGGTTAAAGTGTAAAGATGAATGGCTAGAGGACTTATTAGAAAATTGACCATTTTAAGTAAAAATCATGTCATATTTTGTTAGAAATGTGTAGAAAAGATGAAAAGTTATCATCTTTCTCCACAAGCCAAAACGTCACCCCTAAATTTCTCTCCATCAAAACTTTCCTTTTTATTCCATTTAAGTCCTTCCACCATTGTTGAACAAAACCAAGCTCAAAATCTCCCTTTCCTTTGATATTTATTTAGTAAAAACAATAGAAAAGGCTAGTGAGCACCTTAGTTTCAAGAAAGAGTCTCCATAGATGTGATTAATGAGAGACAAAGTGTGAATTAAGTTTTTAATTTCAAGCGGCTAAGGTAAGAGGTGATGAAACTTTTGTGCTATACATGTTGATTTCTATTAAATAGCATAGAAAAGTCACTTGATTATGGCTGTTTAACATATAAATGTTATATGTTTGTTATGAAATTGAAGAAAAGAAAAGAAGGTAGAGGATTAAATTGAAGGAAAAGGAAAAGAGAAGATTAAGGAGAAGAAGAACTCATCATCCCAAATTTTGGTTGTAAGTACTTTAAGAATTTAATTATGTTTAAGCTATGCTAATTAGTAATTATGTCAATTAAGTAGCTTAATTACTAGTTTAATAATGTTATGTATAGTAATTATTAGAGGAAAGCAATGTTGGTGATACAAATCTTAGTTTAAGTTATGAAATTATGGTAATTTATAATAATAATGGAAAAAGGACTAACTCGTAAAGTGAATAAGGTATGTCATAACATTGTAGAAAGCAGAAAAAGGGCTTAAGTGAAAGGATGTTAAAGTTATGGTGTTATATGTGATAAATGTGCATAAGATATACAAGTTATAGTATGATTATTGAAATAAGGACTAAATTGTGAGGTGTAAAATTATGTCATTTTTGTTAAATGAATAAACGTAATGGTTTGGACATAAATAAAGCCCATATAGACGAGTCTCAAACTATTAGGATATAGATGCCATGCCATAAAGGAAATATAGCTCGCTTATCGTATTGAATTGCAATACAGTGCTTATAGTGACGAGACTGCACTTCAATGCTTACCATTATAAAGTCGCACTATGTAACACCCCTAATCCGTATTCGTCGCCGGATTAGAGTTACGAGGCATTACCAGTCATATCAAAGTTCATACAGATGATCATTTCATTTCACAACTAAAAATTTAATCACCTCAATGCTCGTAACTTAATCAAATATCGAGTCTTAAAATTTTAACAAACATAACATTACATAATTAAAACATATTCTATGTACATTTAGCTTTGTTGAAACATGCACTAGTCACCATAAAAACCATAAGCTATAATAAACACCAATGTCGAATTATCCATAATAATATTATAGGCTAATCACCATGTCAAGATTTAAACACACTTAGCAAATTCATTCCTTACTTATTCGGCTATCATGGCCAACCACATGGATAGTACAAAATTATGCCATTCAATCATAAGCTAAAATATGCCACTTCCTAGACATAACAAAGTTGATCATTTCACAACCAATGACTTCAAAGGCATAAATTATTAATTAAACCTATTACAAGCCGAATATAAACCTGTATTTAATCCATTTATTAACTAATAACATAACCAAATAATATAATCGTGAAATCAATTCAAATCATCTTAATTCATATGCACAAATGCTGAATCAAATTATGCTTATTACACATATTACACATTGTATCAAATTATCACACAAGACCAACTTGCTTCTTAATAATTCGGCTAGCAAAATTAACCTGAACACTTTCCTCGATTGTCATTTATCAACCAAACCTATATAGCCAATTCACATTATAAAATCATACAAATAACTAATCAATTACCCGCATATTCGGTCATCCAAGATAAATTCAATACATAACATAAATCATATCACATACTCATTAATATGAATCTAATACTTTAGCCGAATATACATATACACATTACTCGCCATTTCTAAACCATTTCACTAATGCAACCATACCATTTTAATTTGACTCAAAGTAACCATAGTATAGCATAGTTCACACATAATGAATACAACAAATTTCGATATTAACATATAACTAAACAATTAACTACATGATTAAACCACTATTGCCGAACCACAAAAGATTAAACCCATCATTTATATTTACAATTTAAGCTAATATATGACTGAAAATCACTATCATTAGCATTATTAACAATCCACAACCAAAAGACCTTCATCAATCATCTATCAATCTTACCAAAGTGAACTAATAATAAGCTATATATATAACATTACTTCATACCAAAATCATATACCAAACACATCACCCACATAAACCATAACCGAATATGCATAACTATAAGCATCATCTCTAACCATTTTCGCATGGCTTTTTAGACAAACTTAAAATACAATTACTTTAATACTAGCCTATACATGCCATATGTTCACAATTTTCAGGCTTATAAAAATACCAAAAAAGTGATCGATAGTGTGACGGATTTCTTTGACGATCCCCGAGCTCATAACTAGCTTCCAAAATCTATAAAACAATTAACGCACAAACACACAGTAAGCTTGGATAGCTTAGTAAGTCATAAGAAAATAAATTAAAATTTGAACATTAGCATTATAATTTTAATTTGGCCAAATATAAACTATCTCATGTACACATAAATCACTCTTTTTATATGTATAATTATATCATCAGCTCAAATACTATACTTACCTTATTTTCATGAACACTTAACTTCACACGTACACTAACTATTTAGCTCGATTTCACATTCGATCTTAACTCAACATTACCCACTAAACCTGAATCAATAAGGATACTCAGATAGCTCGAAAAGCTCGTACAATGCCAACGTCCCAGACGAGGTCTTACATGTAACCAAATATCGATGCCACTGTCCTAGACAAGGTCTTAAACGTAAATCTCAAATTGATGCCAACGTCTCAGACGTGGTCTGACACGAAATCACATATCAGAATCCTATGTCATGAAATATGTATCCTAACTATTCCTAAGGTTTGAACGAGGCTTTCGAACGTCGTAATTCAATCGATTCAAGCTCGTAACAAATCAATCCATGCTAAATTCAATTCGGCAATGTAATTATACATACATACAATTTAACATTATTTATTCACTTACAAACTTACCTCGGACGAAGACGAACGGACCGGGATGACTATTCGATAATTTTTTATTTTCCTCGATCCAAATCTAATTTCTTCTTTTCTTGATCTAAATTAATACAAATATGAATTTTTTAATCATATATTTATTCAAATTCATACAAAAGCACAAATGGGAAAATTGCATTTTAGCCCCTAACATTTCACATTTTTCACAATTTAGTCCCTATTTTGCAAAACACAAAATATTCAAAATTTCACCACACCCAAGCTTTCACCAAACCCAAGCTTTGCTGAATTTCACTAAGGTCCCTAGCAGCCCATTTATTTCATTTATTTTACATTTTGACCATTAAATTTTTGAAATTCACAATTTAATCCTAAATAGGCATTTTTAATAAAAACCACTTAATTAAACTTGACAATCTAACAACATATAGTTATTTTTCATTATCAAACAACAAAAAACACAAGCTCTCATCAATGGTAACTCACTAATTTTACAACAAATTCAAAAATTCAAGCATGGGCTAACTAGTATTCAAAGCAACGATCTCAAAAACGTAAAAAATTATCAAAAATCGAAACAAAAACACACCTTGATTAAGCTTGAATAAGGACAAATGAATGAAAGCTTTAAAACCCTTATTTTATTTCTAGTTTCAGTGGAAGAACACTTGAAAATGATGAACATTTTGGCTTTCTTTACTTAATTCATTTTGATTTAATGAATTACTAATTTAACCTTAATGATATATTAATTTAAAACACTTGAATCATGGACATAAATGTCCACTAACCTTTTAATGACATATTAACCTTTTAAGGACTTCCCATAAATCATATCATATCAAATTAACAAATTAACAATGAGAATGCCACTTTTACTTTTTATGCGATTTAGCCCTTTTTCGTAAATTAAGTAAACAAACGGATAAATTAAATCATAGAAATTTCACACATGTCAATTCACATACTATAAGCACGAAAAATAATATTAAAATATTTTTTGACTTAGATTTGTGGTCCCAAAATCACTGTCTGACTAGGGTTTAAACTGGTCTGTTACACACTATGTGCTTACTATTACATAATTGCATGATAATGCATTATTTTAGTATTTTCATATATCCTAAGTGTTCAGTTAGTCTACATCGGGTTGTAATATCAAATATTAAGTAAAAATCAATGATTGAGTAATGGTAAATAACAACAAGTATGACTTTAATGAAATAATAAATTCTAGTGATTATTTGATATGATGTATATATTTATATAATGAGAGAATTTTAGTTATACTGTTAGTAGATTTTTAAATCCTTTTGTACTTACTAAGTCTTCACACACTTGACACATTTATTTTCAACACGTAGGCATAGTGGCATTTGATGGGTCGTAGTCGAGGTCGTGGGCTTCTCGTCTTACCACATCTCCAAGCGTTAAGAGAGAATGTATTATATTTTGGGTTAGGATGACATGTACATAGGTGAGCCGAATGTGTTCCAAGTGGTAGGGACTAAAATGTAAACTTTTAAGAATTTCACCTATTTGTTTATTTTAATGAAGTACTTTAATATTAGTTGAAATGAATTATTAAGAGTTTATTTGTGTATTTTAATGAAGTACTTTAATATTAGTTGAAATGAATTATTAAGAGTTTATATGTGGTTGAACTAGAATTATTTTAAATTTATTTTAACTACTTTGGAATTGGTTTTTAAGTGTTGGAATGGTTCAAACACATCGCAGAGGGTTTTTAGCATATTTTCCTAGTGATTTTGACCAAAATTAAAGTATGTTGACCATTAAGCCATCACCAACTAAGATTCAATTCACTTTTTGTTCAGAAGTGTATCCATTAATGAACAAAGTCCTATTTTGAGAAGTGGATCCTAACAACAAGTTTTCATTAGTAAAGCTAACCTTTGGTGCATTAGAGTGATCGTTGACTTGTAACGCCATGTTGTTAAAGTTATCTTCACCCTCGAAATCTCCACCATCATCAATATGATTGCAAGTCAAGATAATAAGATCTCCATATTAAATAAAGGTGGCACAAATTCATTTAATGTTAAGGGCTTTCTTAAGTTCTCATGCATTGCGGGTGTAACAACCTGTTTTTAGTGTTGTCAAAAATAGTGGTTTTGGGACCACAATTTAAAGATTGAATTATTATTTTATTATTTATTTAATGTCTACAAGATTATATTTAGGTCATATTAAAATTTTGTTAAGAAATTTTGATGTTTAAATGGTTAATTAGGTGAAAAGGACTAAATTGTAAAAGGTGTAAAATTTGAATTCTATTAGTTAAAAGGGATAAATGACTATAGAAAGAAAATATAAAGGACTAAGCTAGTAATTATACCATTTTTAATGTTATTGGACAAATGTGGATAGTTTTTAATCAAATTATTATTAAGCCTCGTTTTTATTTTTTTTATGTTTTTGAGTTCGTTTTAGCTTAGTCTAGCTAGCTCAGGGGGTAATTTGTAAAATTTGTAAAATTAGACTTTAAATGGTTCTATTTTAGGTAAATTTTGGGTTCACAACACCTGAGACACGGCCTGGCGGCACAGCCGTGTGTCATCTGAGAGTTTCTTAGTGTTCAAGTCATAAGTTACACGGCCTAGCACACGGCGTGTGACATGGCCGTGTGACCCTACACGGTGAGTTACACGGGTGAAGACACGGGTTGGGACACGATCGTGTGTCCCTTGTTCGAAAGTTACACGGCCTGAGGTGATGTAACACTGCCCGGCCACATGGCCGTGTGACCCTTGTTTTTCAAATTTTTGCATGTTTTTCTTAAAGTTTTCATTTTGTTTCAAATTAGTCCCGAATTGCTTCTATGTTATTTTGAGGGCCTCGAACTCTCGATTTAGGGACAAAATGTATATGAATGAATGGTTTATAATATGTTTAGTTATTTAAATGTTATGATGTTGTATGATTTCAAGTTGATCAGTAATATTCTGTAACCTTAATTTGGCAACAGATACAGACTAAGGGTGTTACATTTAGTGGTATCAGAGCTATGGTTTAATCGGTTCTTGGACTGAACGTAGCATGCATAGAATCTAGCAATACATGTCATTATATAACTTGTGATATTGTGATAAGTTCTGACTCAAATTGAATTATATTTTCGTGTAAAGAAGATGTCATCCAACCGAGCCAATTCTAATGAGGTAGAAAATAATGCGCAAGCCTCCGTTCATGGAGTAGCTAGTTCTAGTAGTGGGCCCGTAGCTGAAGATCGAGAAATTGAGACGAAAGAAGCCTTCTTCCAAATGATGTCTGAATGGTTCTCTAAGTTCGTGACAATGAACCTGATAGCTCAACGACCTTCACCGCCATACCCCAACCTGTCCTTGTTATTCCTCAAGTTTTGGAACAATTACGTGCAAGCAAGCCTCTAGTTGATAAAATTCGTAAATATAAGGCAGAAGAGTTCTTTGGTACAACTAAAGGTGATCTTGAAAAAGCCAAGTTCTGGCTGGAAAATACTATGAGTGTGCAATATCACAATTGAAAGACTCAGCATATCAGTGGTGGAATACATTGATAGCAGTAGTACTGAAAGATCGTGTAAACTGGGATTTCTTTCAAAAAAAATTCAGGAAGAAATATGTTAGTCAGTGATTTCTCGACAAGAAATGGAAGGATGTTCTTGAATTGAAACAGGGTCATATGACTGTAGATGAGTACGATAGAGAATTTGTGCGACACATCGGATATGCTCGGGAATGTATACCATCAGAGGCTGTTATGCGTTCCTGGTTTGAAGACGATTTAAATAAAGATATCAAGTTATTAGTTGGGATTCTAGAGTTGAAAGAATTCATGGTTCTAGTGGATTGAAAACATAAAGCTGAAGAACTCAGTAAATAAAAAAGAAAAGCAAATTCAGAGGCTAGTGACACTAGTAAACGACCTATGGGAAAGTCATTCTCCTCTCCATCGAAGAAATCAAAGGAATTTCATAGTCGTTCATTAACTTCAGTGAGATTCTTAACTAAAGATAAAGGAAAGCAATAATCAAGCTCGAGACCTCAGGCTACATCTGTAGCAAGTATGGGTAGTGTTCAAAATAACAAATCTGAATGTCAACAATGCAATAGATGACATTTAGAGGAGTGCAAATTGAGAGACGAATCATGATTTAAATGTGGTTCTTACGATCATTTTCTTAGAGATTTCCCTGAAAGGTTTGATAAAGAGAAAGCTTAGGAAACCCGTTCAAGTAAGTAACATAGATGCGAAAGGGAGACCACCCAGAAATAGTGGAAATGCAGGTAACAGTCGAAATAGAACGAAAGATTCTACTGTTTGATCTGAGGCCAGCTAGGGCTTATGCCATTCGAGCTCGAGAGGATGCTTCGACACCTGATGTGATCACTGGTACGTTTCTACCTTTGATACTAATGTTAATGCTTTGATTGACCCGGGGTCAACACACTCATATGTATGCACAACTTTAGTGTCGGATAAGAAAATACCTTTTGAGTTTACTAAGTTTGTGGTCAAAGTAATGAATCCTTTAGATCAGTATGTGTTAGTTAATAAAGCCTGTAAAAATTGTCCTTTGATGATTCGAGATTGCAACTTTCCTGCTAATTTGATGTTGTTGCCATTTGATGAGTTTGATGTGATTCTAGGTATGGGACGGTTAACACTGCATGATGCTATTGTGAACTGTAGACAAAATCATATTATGTTGAAATGTCAAAACGATGAAAGGATTCGAATTGATTCAAATAGAATTGATGGTACATCTAACATAATTTCAGCTATATCAGCACAAAAAATGTTAGAAAGGGCTGTGAGACATATTTAGCTTACATTTTTTATTTCAGGGTTTCAGAATTGAAATTAGAGTCGGTTCCGACTGTATGTAAGTTCTCAGATGTATTTCTAGAAGAGTTACCAAGGTTGCCATTGGTTAGAGAGGTTACCGTATAGAATGACACCTACAGAATTGAAAGATTTGAAAGCACAGTTACAATAGTTGTCAGACAGAGGCTTTGTTCGGCCTAGTTTTTATCCTTGGGGTGTTCCTGTATTATTTGTCAAGAAAAAGGAAGGGTCAATGTGGTTATATATTGACTATCGACAGCTTAATAAAGTTACGATAAAGAAAAAGTACCATTTGCCACATATTGATGATTTGTTTGATTAGTTGAAAGGTGCGACAGTATTTTCAAAGATTGATCTTCGTTCTGATATTACCAATTACGGGTTAACGATTCTGATGTGCTGAAAACTACTTTTAGAACCAGGTACGGGCACTACAGATTTCCTGTTATGCCTTTTAGTTTGACCAATGCACCTGCTGTGTTTATGGATTTGATGAACAGAATATTCAGGCTGTATCTAGAAAAAATTGTTATTGTGTTCATTGATGATATTCAGATCTATTCTTGAGATGAAACAGAGCATGCCCAACATTTGAGAATAATTTTGCAGACTTTGCGTGAAAATAGTTGTTTGCTAAATTTAGCAAATGTGAGTTTTGGCTCCGAGAAGTTGGATTTCTGATATGCAAAAGGTATTACGGTTAACCCGAGTAAAATAAGCGCCATAGTCGACTGGAAACCTCCATGAAATGTTTTAAAAGTCAGAAGTTTTCTAGTTTTAGCAGAATATTATCAGAGATTTGTTAAAGGATTTTCGATGATTGCTATGCCATTGATGAAATTGCTTCAAAAAGATGTCAAGTTTAAATGGTCTGAAAAGTGTCAGCAAAGCTTTGATCAATTGAAAGCATTGTTGACCAAAGCCCCTGTGTTGGTTTTGCCAGAGTCTGGTAAAGAATTTGTGATTTATAGTGATACTTCATTGAATGGTTTGGGTTGTGTTTTAATGCAATAAGGCAAGGTAGTAGTTTATGCGTCTCGACAGTTGAAACCGCACGAGAAAAATTACCTGACTTATGATTTAAAGCTTGCAGCTATTGTTTTTGCTTTAAAGATCTGGTGACACCACCTGTACGGTGAAAAATGTCAAGTCTTCACGGATCACAAAAGTCTGAAGTACTTGATGTCACAGAAAGAATTTTATTTAAGGCAATGTCAATGGTTAAAGCTATAAAAAGATTATAATTTGATCATTGATTATCATCTGGGAAAAACAAATGTTGTCACTGATGCTTTAAGTAGAAAATCTTTATTTGCTTTGTGAGCGTTGAACACTCGGTTAACGTTGATTGATGATGGTTTTATTTTAGCTGAATTAAAAGCTAGACCGATGTTTTTGCAATAGATTTGTGAAACTTAGAAAAGTGATGCCGAATTGATTGTAAAACGGGAATAGATTGAGTCAACACCTAATTCGGACTTTCATGTTAAATCAGATGGTATTTTATACTTCAGAAACAGAATATGTGTTCCGAGGAATTCTGATGTTATTCAAAAGATTTTATAGGAAGCTCATAGCAGTAGTTTATCAATTCATCCTAGTAGCAATAAAATGTAAGGTGATTTGTAACAAATGTATTGGTAGGCAGGTGTGAAACGAGAAATTTTAGAGTTTGTATTAAAATGTTTGATCTACCAACAAGTTAAAGCCGAGCATCAGGTACCTTCTAGTTTATTGCAACCTGTGATGATTCCAGAGTGGAAATGGGAATGTGTTACCATGGATTTTTTGTTGGGTTTGCCTCTATCACCGAGAAAGAAAGATACTGTATGGGTTATTGTGGATCATTTGATGAAATTTGTGCATTTCATTCCAATATGCACGGATTGCTCACTTGAGAAGTTAGCAGAATTTTACCTTTTTGATGTTAGATTGCACAATGTGCCGGTGTCTATTATCTCTGATAAGGATCCACGATTTACTTCTCGATTTTGGAGTAAATTGCACGGAGATTTGGGCACTTGACTGCATTTCAGCACAGTCTTTCATCCATAGACCGATGGTCAGTCTAAGCGAGTAATTCAGGTACCCGAAGATATGCTCCAATGTTGTGTGTTAAAGTTCAAAGGTAACTGGGAGAAATTTTTACTGTTAGTTAAGTTTGCCTACAATAACAGTTATCAGGTAAGCATTAAAATGGCACCATACGAAGCTTTGTATGGTTGGAAATGTCAAGCTCCATTATATTGGACAGAGTTGAGTGAGAAAAAGCTATTCGGTGTTAATTTGATTCAAGAAATAGAAGAAAAGGTTAAAGTGATACGAGACAGTTTAAAAGCTGTTTCTGATCATCAGAAATCTTATGCGGATTTGAAAAGAAAAGATATTGAATTTCAAGTCGGCGAGAGAGTATTCCTAAAATTATCACCTTAGAGAAAAGTTCTTTATTTTGACTAAAAAGGAAAGCTTAGTCTGCGATTCATCGAGCCATATGAGATCATTGAGAGGTTTGGACCAGTGGCTTATCGATTGGCTTTACTGTTGGAATTAGAGAAAATCCATAACGTGTTTCATGTATCGATGTTATGACGGTATCAATCAAACACTTCAAATGTGATTTCACCTATAGATGTTAAGATTTAGCCAAATATGTTATACAGTAAAGAACCCATCATAATTTTAGCTCAAGAAGTTAAAGAGTTACGAAATAAATGTATAGCTTTAGTTACGATTCTTTTGCAATGTCATGGAATTGAGGAAACTACCTGGGAATCGAAAGAAGCTATGAAAGTGCAATACTCGAACCTATTTTTTGGTAAGATTTTCGAGGACAAAAATTCCTTTAGGGGGAGAGTTGTAACAACCCATTTTTAGTGTTGTCAAACACAGTGATTTTGGGACCACAATTTCGATGAGTGAATTATTATTTTATTATTTATTTAATGCCTTTAGGATTATATTTAGGACGTATGAAAATTTCGTTAAGAAATTTTGATATTTAAATGGTTAATTAAGTGAAAATGACTAAATTGTAAAGGTGTAAAAGTTGAATTCTATTAATTAAAAGGGTTAAAATGGCTATGAAAAGGAAATCTAAAGGACTAAGATTGTAATTATACCATCATTAATGTTAGTGGACAAATATGGATAGGTTTTATTGAATTTTTTATTATTATTAAGGGTAAGATAGTAAATTGGTAATTAAAGTTAAAATAAACTAAGAAAAGATGTCATCTTCCTCATTTCTTCTTTGTTTCAACCGAAAATTCCATGTGAGGTGAAGCTTAAAGTTTTGGGTAGGGTTAATTCATTGCATGGTATGAATCTAAGCCCCATTTTTAATTATTTTATGTTTTTGAGTTCGTTTTAGCTTAGTCTACCTAGCCCGGGGGTTAACTTGTAAAAATGTTAAAGGTTGAGGGACTGAGGGACTTGCCATGATGTTTTTCAATTGGTCTTGATGTTGGTTGCTAGATTATGAATCTTTTTTGAAAAATAAACATGTTTTGTTAAGTGATTTTTGATGAAATTTTAAAATAGGGATTAATTGGTTAAAAGTGAAAATCTATGTGTTTTAGTGTGAATTTTTGATAAATATGAGTTTTTCTAAGGTCCCTTACAACATAGGTTAAGTTTGAATTCAGTTGAAATGGTTAGATTCTAAGTTATGAGCTTAAGGACTAAATTGTGAAAAGTTAAAATGTTAAGGGTAAATTTTTAATTTTGCATAAATATGAATTATAGGCTAATTTGAATTATATAAGTACTTAATTGAATGAAAATATTTATTTAGATCAATATAAACCACATACAGACTTAGATCAAGGAAAAACAAAAGCTTTAGATTAGATCGACTAAACTACTACGCCCCTAATTATCGAAGTAAGTCTGTATGAACTGTAATCATTTTAATGATAGCTAAATTGGATGTTTATTTTTTTGTTTAATGTAAATAAATTACTATGTAAATTTATCAATGTCATTATGAATTGACGGCTATCAAGTCCCGGTTGAACCTTAAGAATTTTTAAGATACAAATGACATGTCATTAGGGATTTCATGTTTCGGATGCTGGTATTGAACGTCCTACTGATGGTTAAGGTCCTGGATTTGCTGCGAATTCTCTATAGCTCGTGTGAGCAGCATCATGTAGCTTACATTTCGACTCACAGCTCATGTGAGCAGGCCCATTTCACAACTTGTGTGAGCATTAATGTAAAGGAAATGTTATGATTATATGTAAAGGCATACTATGTATGAGCTTTCCCGAGTATCCGATGAAATTCTAGGTGGTTCAACGGGTAAGAAAAAGAAATGAAATGGTAAGTATTCAAATGGAATGAATCATGATATTATGGAAAATATTTATGAACTAAATGATGTATTTACATATGGAAATCTACTTATTTTATGGTTGAATTCATTTGAATCAAGTACAAGTGTACTAACTTGTGAGTTTGAGGATGTTGTATAGGTTTTTACCAAGCTTATGGTTTTGGTTGATATTATACTTATGTTTTATATTATGCAAATGAAATGGTAAGTTGTGTTTAAGTTTATACGAGCTTACTAAGCACTCGTTGCTTACGTTGTTATCTTCCTTTGCTTTATAGATTATTGAAAGCTCAGTTGGTTAGAAGCTCGTCAGAGACCTATCACACTATCTGACAATCATTTTGCTAGTTTTTGAACATTTTGGCCAAGGTTAATAATGGCATGTATGGGTCTTTCTGAAATGGTATTTAGTGAATGTGTAAATGGTAAGTTGGTATGTTTGTACCTTGAAGTTTATGTATGGTTGATGGACTTGTAATGCTTGTTATGTTAGGTCCTTTTAATCACCTTTAAGTAATTGAAAGGCATGACCTTTTGGTATGTTTGTGATGGATTGAGAATGGTCATTTGTGATATGTATTGGTAGATATTTGAAGTAGGTTCTTAAGGTTGAAATAAGGCATTGTTGACTTGTTTTGGTATGTAAAGTTTTGGTATATTTGTGGTGCCTTTGAATGGCATATTGGTTAGGTGATTTAGGATGTTTGAAATGGCATTTTCATGAATATTAGAGTGATGTTTGAAACCCTTGAATATGTGCCCAAATGATTTGAATGGCTTGGTGTAAATTAGACTTGAAATGGTTTGATTTTAGGTAAATTTTGGGTTCACAAGGCCTGAGACACGACCTAACAGCACGATCGTGTGTTATCTAAGAGTTTCTTAGTGTTCAAGTTAGTGAGTTACTCGGCCTAACACACAGCCTGGCACACGGGCATGTATAGCAACTCAGAGAGTTACACGGCCTGACACACGGGCGTGTGAGATGATCGTGTGACCCTACTCGATGAGTTACATAGGTGAGGACACGGGCTAGGACACGACCGTGTGTCCATTGTTTGAAAGTCACACGGCTTGAGGTGATGTCACCCGACCGTGTGACCCTTGTTTTTTTAATTTTTTGCATGTTTTTCTTAAAATTTCCGTTTTGTTTCAAATTAGTCTCGAATTGCTTTTAAGTTATTTTTAGGGCCTCGAAGTCTCGATTTAGGGACAAAATGTATATGAATGAATGGTTTATAATATGTTCATTTATTTAAATGTTATGATGTTGTATGATCTTTTATTGATTGGTAATACACCGTAAACCTAATCTAACGACGGATACAGGCTAAAGGTGTTACAGCGGGCCTTCTCTTTCTTTGGGACACTCTAAAACTTGTTGACTTGGTTGATTAGCAAACTGATTTAGTTGATATAAATTGTAACACCCCTAACCCATATCCATCGCCAGATTAAGGTTACGAGGCATTACCTAACACAACACAGTCTAACACAGTCATTTATCACAATTCATGCCTACTAATCATATCTTATATACAAACCGTACTTCTATTCCGTGCACACCAATTCCACAATTCAATTCATACACTCAAATTAACTAAGTCATAATCATTCTACTACTCACATTTCAAACTAACTAACATACATCGATTCATATTACATTATAACAAAACACATCCACCAACTAAATCATACATATACACTTCGAAACATACTTCCCAAAAGAGCTTATAACATGATTGAATATACATAATAATTAGTATCTCTAACAAGCCATTCTGCATGGCAACTTATATACAATTCAAAATTTGACATAGTCTACACATGTCATATGTCACAATATCAAGCGTTCAAAATACTGAAATGGCAATTGATAGTGTGACGATAATTCTTGACAATCTCTGAGCTCGAGCTAACTTTATGTATCTATAAAACAATGGAAAGATGCACAAAGTAAGCTTTGGAAGCTTTGTAAGCCATAAGCAAATAAATCATCTCAATGATATTTATAATTCAATTCAACTAGGTCGAATTCAAATGAATCTCAAACACATATACATTCTCATATAAATTCAGATTATCACATTAAGTACTAAACTTACCTTAATATTTCATGAACATATAACTTCACACATACCTGAACCATTTAGCTCATATTTACATTCGGAATTGTTAAGAACACACGAAATTCATATAAAGCTCATATAATGCCATATCCCGGATATGGTCTTACATGTTAACGCATATCGATGCCACTGTCTCAGACAGGGTCTTATACGAATCATATACGATGCCAATGTTCCAGACATGGTCTTACACATTTTCTCACTTCGATGCAAATGTCTCATACATGGTCTTACACGAAATCACAGCTCGGAAGTCCTAATATCATGACATCAATATGGCAATATATATGTATACATATACAAATCAATTCGGCGATGTATATCCAAATACGAATAAATTCGATAATGTATATGCATATACTAATCAATTCGGCAATGTATATCTATATGCAAATCAATTAGGCAATGTATATCCAAAATGTATATCTATATACAAATCAATTCGGCAATGTATATCCAAATACGAATCAATTCGGCAATGTATATCTATATACAAATCAATTTGGCAATGTATATCCAAATACGAATAAATTCGGCAATGTATATCCAAATACAAATCAATTCGGCAATGTATATCTATATACAAATCAATTTAGCAATATATATCCAAATACGAACCAATTCGGCAATGTATATCTAAATACAAATCAATTCGGCAATGTATATCTATATACAAATCAATTCAGTAATGTATAAAACATATACATTTGAATTAAAAAAAACATTTATTTACTTATGAATTTACCTCGTACGGAAATGAACGCATTGGATCAACTGCTCATCAACTTTCGATTTTCTCCGATCTAAATCCGATTTCTTTCTTTCTCGATCTATATGAATTCAAATTTAACTCATTTTATCACCTATTTATTCAATTTCATCCAAAAATATACTTTAGCCCCTAAAGTTTCACATTTATTCAATTTAGTCCCTATTTCACAAATACACAAAATTTACACAATTCAATATAACCCAAGCTTAGCCAAATTACTAGCAGCCCAAAAATTTCATTTATTTCACATTTCAACCACTCAATTTGCATATTTCACAATTGAATCCCTATTGGACTTTTTGTCAAAAATCACTTTACAAAACATATTAATCTATCAACAATTATTCATTTTCCATCATCAACATTCAAAAACATCAAGATATCATCGATGGCAACTCAAAAATTCATCAACCAATTCAAAAATTAAGGCATGGGCTAGCTAGAACACGAACTAACGATCTCAAAAATATAAAAATCATCAAAAACGGGACAAAAACACATACCTAATTGAGCTTACAAGCTTGGCTGAATGTTTTGCACAAAAATGGCTTCTTTCCCTTCTAAAAATGGGTGAAAGATGGTAATGGAAGATGATGATAATTTTGTTTTGTTTATTTAACATTAATTATTATTTTACTTAATTAACCTTTATACACTTTAATAATTACACAAAATGTCACTCCACTATCATCCACTAACTCACAAATGGCCTATTTACCACTTAAGGACCTTTACTTTAATGTTCTATAGCTATTAGAGACCTTTAGCTTATAGAACACAATTTTTACGCTTTACGTCGTTTAGTCCTTTGTACCGAATTAAGCATTCAAATAGTAAAATTTCTTTACGAAACTTTCACACATATATAATCACATGCTATAAATACCAAAAATAATATTACAATAGTTTTTCGACCTCATATTTGTGGTTCCGAAACTACTATTTTGATTTAACTAAAACCGGGTTGTTACAACTCTCCCCCTTAGGGATTTTCATCCCCGAAAATCTTACCAGTGAATAGGTTTGGATATTGATTTCTCATAGCATCCTCGGGTTCCCACGTAGCTTATTCTACCCCGTGTCGATGCCATAATACTTTCACTAATGCAATTTTCTTATTTCTCAGCTCTATGATTTCACGAGTTAGAATTCAGATTGGTTCTTCACTATATGATAAATCTGATTGAATCTCAACTTCGGTCGGGGAGATAACATGTGAAAGGTTGGATCGATATCGTTGAAGCATCGAAACATGATATACATTATGCATCTTTTCTAATTCAGACGGTAATGCTAACCGATAAGCCACTGGTCCAACTCGTTCAATAATCTCATACGGCCTGATGAATCTCGGACTTAACTTGCCCTCACGACTGAATTTAAGTATTTTCTTCCACAGAGAGACTTTCAAAAACACCTTATCCTCGATCTGAAACTCAATATCTTTCTGTTTCAAATCTGCGTACGATTTCTGACGATCTAACGCTGCTTTCAGACTATCACAAATCACTTTCACTTTATGTTCAGTCTCTTTGATCAAATCAACCCCGTGAATCTTATTCTCACTAAGTTCAATCTAGTACAAAGGTGTTCGGCATTTGTGAACGTATAAAGCTTCGATTGGTGCCATTTTTATACTCGATTGATAGCTGTTATTATACATAAATTCAATCAATGGCAGGTATCGCTCCCATGTACCTTCAAACTCAAGAATGCAACATCTCAACATATCCTCGAGTATCTGAATAATCCGCTCGGATTGACCATCTGTTTGCGGATGAAAAGAAGTACTAAAGTGCAGTTTTGTACCCAATGCATCTTGCAATTTTTCCAAAAACTCGATGTGAATCTCGGATCTCTATCTGAAACAATAGATATAGGTACTCCGTGTAACCTCACAACCTGAGAGATATATAGCTAAATTAAATTATCAAGTGAATAATCCGTGCGCACCGGAATGAAATGAGCCGACTTAGTCAGTCTATTGACAACTACCCAGATCGCATCTTTCTTACTATGTGACAGAGGCAAACCCAATACAAAATCCTTCGTGATTCTGTCCCATTTCCATTCGGGAATCATAATCGGCTGTAGTAACCCAGACGGTACCTAATGCTCAGCTTTGACTTGCTGACAGATTAAATATTTCGAAACAAATTCCGAAATATCATGTTTCATGCCATGCCACCAATAGAGCTGTTTCAAATCATTATAAATTTTCGTGCTTCTCGGATGAACAGATAAACGACTACTATGTGCGTCATTCAAAATCATCTGAATCAACTCTAAATTTCTCGAAACACATACTCGACCTCTAAATCTTAAACAGTCATCGGAATCAACTTGAAACTTTGAATCAGGGTTTGAATCATATTGAGCTTATTTTGTAAATATTTCATTATCAACTTTCTGAACTTCATAAATCTGCTGCAAAAACAACGGTCTCGCTTTCAACTCAGCTACAACCAAGCCGTCGTCAGATAGAGTCAACTGAGTATTCATTGCACGTAGAGCAAACAAGGATTTCTGACTTAATGCATCAGCAACAATATTTGCTTTTCCCGGATGATAGTCAATTACTAACTCATAATCTTTTAGCAACTCTAACCATCTTCATTGTCGCAAATTCAAATCTCTCTGAGCCATTAGATATTTCAAACTATTGTGATCAGAATACACATGACATTTCTCATCGAACAAATAATGGCGCCAAATCTTCAATACAAAAACAATGGCTGCTAACCTTAAATCGTGTGTTGGATAATTCTTTTCATGCGGTTTCAATTGTCTCAAGGCATAAGCTATGACTTTGTCTTCTTGCATCAAAACACAACCTAAGTTATTCAACGATGCATCACTATAGATCACAAATTCTTTACTAGATTCTGGCTGTACTAACACTAGAGCTTCAGTTAATAGGGCTTTCAACTAATCGAAACATTTCTGGCACTTCTTGGACCATTCAAATTTTACATCTTTCTGAAGCAATCTCGTCAACGGAGTCGCAATCATTGAAAAGCCTTTCACAAATCGTCTATAATAGCCTGCGAGGCCTAGAAAGCTATGAACTTCGGATACATTTCTCAGAGGTTTCCAATCCATTATTGCAGAAATTTTGCTCGGATCAACTCTTATATCAGATGCTGACACTATATGTCCTAGAAAACCAACTTCTTGTAACCAGGATTCACATTTACTGAACTTTGCAAATAACTATTTATCTCACAGAGTCTGCAACACGATTCTCAAATGCTCGGCATGCTCAGTTTCATCTCGTGAGTTAATCAATAAATCATCAATAAATACGACAACATATCAGACTAAATACGGTCTGAAAATTCAGTTCACCAAGTCCATAAAAACTACAAGAGCATTCGTTAGTCCAAAAGGCATAACTAAAAATTCATAATGTTCGTACCTCATTTGGAAAGTGATCTTTGGCACATTGGATAGTAACCAAATCTCAGATCTATTTTTGAGAACATAGTAGCCCCTTTCAACTGATCAAAAAAATCGTCTATTCTGGGCAGTGGATACTTATTCTTGATTGTCACTTTATTGAGCTGTCTATAATCAATGCACATTCTCATAGCTCTGTCTTTCTTTTTCACAAATAATACCAGAACACCCCAGGAAGAGAAACTCGGTCGTGGAAATCTTCTATCGGTCAACTCTTGCAATTGAAATTTTAATTCTTTTAACTCAGTCGGAGCCATTGTATATGAAGCTATTAATATCGGAGCAGTTCTCAGCATTAGTTCAATACCAAATTCAACTTCTTGAATCGGTGGTAATCTCGGTAGCTCTTCAGGAAATACATCTGGATACTCACACACAACTGGCACGGATTCCATCTTCTTTTCAGTCATTTTTGTATCAAGAACATAAAAAAAGTAAGTTTCATAGCCTTTTCTCACATAACTCTGAGCTTTCATCGAAATCACAGCCAGCAACCCATTCAGATCATCTGACTCAATCTATATAATATCATTATTCTAATATCTCAAATCGATTGTCTTTCTTTTGTAGTTCACAACCGCATCATGCAACGTTAGCCAATCCATATCCAGAATTATATCAAATTCATCAAATGGTAACAACATCACATCAGCCGGAAAACAAAAATCTTGAATCATCAACGGACAGTTCTTGCACACTTTATCTATCAAAACACACTTGCCTAAGGGGTTCGATACTCTAATTACAATTTCAGTAGACTCTACAAGCAAAGTCTTACTGGATACTAAATTCACATATGTGTACGAATGAGTTGATCCTGGATCTATCAATGCAATCACATTAGTATCATAAAGAGTGAAAGTACTGGTAATAACATCTAGAGACAAGGCTTCTTCGTGAGCGCGAAGAGCATAAGCCCTGGCAGGTGCGTGAGTTTCAGATCTAACAGCAGTGTCTTTAGTTCCCTTTTGGCTACTACTCACATTACCTATGTTTCTGGGTGGTCTACTTCTAGCTGCCGTGTTATTCGGTCTCATATTCTGCACAATGTCATTTTCAACCAACTCGGGACAATCACGAATGAAATGATCTAACAATCCACATTTAAAACAGGCCCGATCACTCAATATATAATCACCGGGGTAACATTTACCACAATGTTTGCACTCAGGTCGATTAGGTTTGATGTTACCAACACTAGCTATTGAGGTCACTTTCGAACTCACAAGTGGTCTGTCTCGATCTCGTTTAGAATAACCCACAGCAGCCTTTGAACGACTAAAATCATCTCGAAACTTCTTTGATATCGACTGAAATGAATTACTCGATGATCTTTTTCGTGAATCTCTAACTTCAAAGTCAGCTTTTCTTTTCTCTTTCCCGAGTTCTTCAGCTTTGCATACTCGCTCGACAAGTACCACAAACTCTTTGATTTCCAGAATTTCAGCTAATAACTTGATGTCTTCATTTAAACCATCCTCGAACCTTTTACACATGATTGCTTCGGTCGATACACATTCTCGGGCATATTTGTCGAGTCTCACAAATTCTCTCTCATATTCTGCCACTGTCATGTGCCCCTGTTTTAACTCGAGGATTTCTTTATGTTTCTGATCTATAAATCTTTAACTGATATATTTCTTCCGAAATTCAATTTGAAAGAACTCCCAAGTAACACGTTCAACCACAGATACTAAGGTATTCCACCAATGGTACGCGGTATCTCTAAGCAAGGAAACAACACACTTGATGCATTCATCGGGAGTGTAAGATAATTCATCAAACACTCGGATAGTATTATCTAACCAGAACTCAGCTCACTCAGCATCATCATCAACAGTAGCTCTGAACTCTTCGGCCCTATATTTACGAATTTTATTGATAGGTAGCTTACTCGAGTGTATAGAATCAATAACTTGGGGAGCTACAAGAACTTGCGGGGGTAGAGGTTGTTGAGCATCCGGATTCATTTGAACGAACTCTGTAAACCACTCATTCATCATTTGGAAAAAGACTTGCTTTGCCTCTCTTTCGTGGCTACTAGCAATAACTCTAGAATCAGATTGCACTGCCCCTTGAATGGGAGCGGGTGCATTACTTTCAACATCATCAGCTACGGCTCGTTCGAGATCTATTCGCTATACGAAAACACATTTTGAATTGTCAGAAATTCATCACACTATCGCAGTATATAAATATGACATGTATAGCTAAACTCTCACACGCTACTTTAGTCCTAGAATCAACTAAATCGTAGCTCTGATACCAATTAAAATGTAACACCCCTAACCCGTATTTGTCGTCAAATTAGGGTTAAGAGGCATTACCTAACACAACACAGTCTAACATAGCCATTTATCACAATTCATGCCTACTAATCATATCTCATATACAAACCGTACTTTTTTAGTGCAAACCAATTCCACAATACAATTCATACACTAAAATTAACTAAGTCATAATCATTCTGCTACTCACATTTCGAACCAACTAACATACATCGATTCATATTACATTATAACGAAACACATCTACCAACTAAATCATATATATATACTTTAAAACATACTTCCCAAAAGAGCTTATAACATGACCGAATATACATAATAATTAGTATCTCTAATAAGCCATTCTGTATTGCAACTTATATACAATTCAAAATTTGACATAGTCTACACATGCCATATGTCACAATATCAAGCTTTCAAAATACCGAAATGGTGGTTGATAATGTGACGATAATCTTCGACAATCCCTGAGCTCGAGCGAGCTTTATGTATCTATAAAACAATGGAAGGATGCACAAAGTAAGTTTTGGAAGCTTAGTAAGCCATAAGCAAATAAATCATCTCAATGATATTTATAATTCAATTCAACTAGGTCGAATTCAAATGAATCTCAAACACATATACATTTAACTAACTCAGATAAATTCATATTATCACATTCAGTACTAAATTTACCTTAATATTTCATGAACATATAACTTTACACATACCTGAACCATTTAGCTCATATTTACATTCAGAATTGTTAAGAACACACGAAATTCATATAAAGCTCATACAATGCCATATCCCGGATATGGTCTTACATGTTAACGTATATCGATGCCACTATCCTAGACAGGGTCTTATATGAATCATATACGATACTAATGTCCCAGGCATGGTCTTACAAGTTTTCTCATTTTGATGCCAATGTCCTAGACATGGTCTTACACAAAATCACACCTTGAAAGTCCTAATATCATGACATCAATATCTAATACATTTCCTAAGGTTCATTCTGAGCTTTTGACTTCGTAATTAAATCAATTTATGCACAAAACCAATCATCCAATGCTCAAATCAATTCGGCAATATATATGTATACATATAAAAATCAATTCGGCAATGTATATTCAAATACGAATCAATTTGGCAATGTATATCTATATAAAAATCAATTCGAGAATGTATATCTATATACAAATCAATTTGGCAATGTATATCCAAATACGAATCAATTCGGCAATGTATATCCAAATAAAAATAAATTCGACAATGTATATCTATATACAAATCAATTCGGCAATGTATATCCAAATACGAATCAATTTGACAATGTATATCCAAATACAAATCAATTCGGCAATGTATATCTATATACAAATCAATTCAGCAATGTATCCAAATACAAATCAATTCGGCAATGTATATCTAAATACAAATCAATTCGGAAATGTATATCTATATACAAATTCCTTTGGTTAATTCTCATGTTGAAATTCTTTATTGATGGCCACTTCTTACTAAGATCAATGATCATTTTCATCATGAAGGCCATCTGATCATCTTTTTCTTTAAGGCTTGCAATTAGACTCTTCACTGTTTCTATTGTCTTTAAGGCTTGTAGTTAGACTTCGGAATTGGGCTTTAGGGGAGATGTTGGAATGACATGTTCACTTGATTTAACATATTTTTCCTTGAATGGTAAGTGGCTAGCTACACTTAATTCATGAGGAGAGACTTCTTCTGATATTCATGAGGAGAGACTTCTTCTGAGTCATGCGTTGGTAAAGAAGAATCATAGATTGAATTGTCATTAAGCATTGAAGAAGTTTAACCAAATAACTCAATGAGAGCTTTCATCTTTTGCTTAGTGTCATAGGGATGAGTAGGGACATTAGTGCTTGATGATAAAGCTAAACAAACTGCAAGATTAGCTTGAGTGAGCGTACTGATGATGGTCTTCTTTAAGGCCATAGCAACTTTGAACATTGACTTTTCAAAAGGAGATGAAAGGAAAGATTGTCCTACCAGGCGTGCCAGAAATTCGTACGCACAAATTTTGAGTCAAAAGTTGACTTGAAAATTTGGAGTCAAATTTATTGATAACTTTGAAAGGAAGTTACAATATCTAAAATTTTCTCGAATACAAAGAAAACCTCATTTGATTCTTCTCTCCAATTTGGCTTCGATCCATGGGTCACCTGACTTGGCCTTGGATGGATGTGGACTGCTTCAAATGTCATGGCGACTTGCTCTTGAAACAAGTTTAGACCTCCTTTCTTCAATTGATTTGGATCGAAAGGTGGCTTTCTCCATAAATGACTTTTGGCTTCTTCTCTGCAGTTGAACTAGATAGGAAGGCAGCTTTTCTTCAGAATTGATGTGATATTCTTTAGAATTCCTTCAAGTTCTTCGGCTTCTTCAGAGAATTCTATAGAGATTTTCTTGGCTTCCTGAACTTGTGTCCCTAGTTTAAAGTGGCTTAGTTGACCCCTTTTTATAATGTCAATTACTTGAATAAAATAGAGTTATTGTAGAATTTAATTGCTCCACTTAATTGTTCAACAAGAATTTAAATTCTTTTATTTATTTATTATTAATTTAATCAATTAGAGATAAAATAATCATTTTATTTCAAATTAGCTAAAAGATTGCACGTAAAGTTTAACAATGGTAAGTATGGATGTCAATGTTTAAATAAAACATGAGAAAGATAATTAAAGCATTGGTTGTGGCTCCGAGTATAAGTATTAATATTAATTAATATACTAAAACTTAAGAGTAATTGATAAACGGAAAAAATAAAAACCATCAAAATTGCAATAAGTGTAGTAAAATTATGTAACTCACATGATGAATAACATTACACGGAAACGAAAAGTAAGTATATTCTTACCGTATTTGAAATCATGAATATGTAATAATTTTATTAAAATTGTCTATATTTCTCAAGGAGATTGCATTTTATATACTAATTTTTCTTCATGAACGTAAATAAAATTGTTTATAAATACTTTCTTTAATATAATTACTAACCTTTATTGAAAAAGAAAAGGGGTGCTAAGGCATTTTGAAAATTATATTGAACTGAATTTCCAATTGTTAAATAGTATGAAGTAATAGAAATATAGAAGTTAACGGGGTGATAATAGAGGTGTTCATGAGTCGAGTCTAAAAATGATATTAATATTTTTTACGTTTGTCCAAGTCCGGCTTGAATATAGGCTTAAAATTTTATCCAAATTCGTCAATATTTGCAAAAGACTAACCCAAGCTCATTTTAGGCCCGCCCATATTATTTTTTATTTTTAAAAAAAATTTATTTTATTTTATTTTAATATTTTAATATTTTATAAATTTATAAATTTTTTATTTATTGAGAATTTTTATATAGTCATCTTAACATTATTTTAATGTTTACATTAGAGTAATATTATATATTTAGTATATGTTTATTTTTTTAATGTGTTCTAAATTACATAATATATAAAAATAACATAATATAAAGTATTATAAACTTAAAAATGGGTCGAATTGGGCTTGGGTATTGACTGTTCAAGCCTGAGCTTAAACAGGCTTATTTTTTTGCTCAAACTCATTTTTCGGGCCTAATATTTTTGTTCAAACCCTCCAAAATTTTGGGCGAGAAGCCTTGACCAAAGAACAGTTCTAGCTGGCAGGGCCTTAATCCCCTAAAAATGAAATTTTTTAGTTCAATCTCTTTAAAAATAATAAAATTGTAAATTAATTTATAATAAAACTGAACTTTAGCCCCTTAAATATGAAAAATAAAAAATATATTTAATCCCTTAAAAAATAAAGGAACTATAAATAATACATTGTAAACTTACATTTGGATCTCTTAAAAATTTTATAATTAAGTTTTAATCCCTTAGAAAAAATCTCTGACTTCGTTATTGGTTATAATATAAATTTTATTTAGAAGTAATAAAAAATTTAGATATGGTCGGGAAAGAAGAATTAATTCAGCTGAATTAAAAGAAATTAAGAATATGATAAGGTTAAAATAGAGAAGTAAAGAAATTTGGAGTAGTTGTAATAAGGGAAATGAATCTGTTGTTGTGTACCTTGCTTCAAATATGTTATATAAGAAAAGCAAAAAGGAAAATTATTAAAGTTGTAAAATGTTGATTATGATGATTGCTTAGAATGAAAAATAGGAGATGATGTAGTGTTATATATTCTATACCTTCAATTTATTTGTTCCGACTGGGTAGAAAGTTGCTGTGCATAAAACATCAACCAAAAACATATTGAAATATAAATGTGAGAACTCTAAGTTAATTTTGGATTACGTTGTAGAAATTAAAAGAATGATGCGTGGTGAATATTTTGTAGTAAATTATAGAATATTTGTATTGAGATTTTGTTTTTGTAAATCTCAATGTTTAGGGCAGATTACATATATAAGAGTAGAATGAGTATTTTGTAGTAAAATTTTATTGTGTAATATCAATTTTATTTTGAGGCGCTCTAATGTTACCCTTATAAAAGTGAAATTTAAAGCCCTCAAATAAGGGTTCCAAAATTTATTATAATGAAGTTAGTGAAAGAAATAATATATTAATTGAGGAGGGGATAAAATTTGGGAATTTATGCGATAAAAACATTTAATTACAAAATATTAAATGTACACATTTTTTAATAAAAATATAGTGAAAAATAAATTTAATTTTTTTAAAACACACATAGATTAGCTATAGATCAAAGAATGTACATGAACCAAGATTAAGTTAAAAAAAAATTTAAAATTTATAAGAATGGAAATTGAGGTTGATATTTTATTAAGTATTGGTCAATGAGAAGTTTTTTTTGGGCATTGTCGTAATTAAGCGTTTTTAAAATAAAAAAGGTGAAAAAGCATTGGAATTTGCATATTGGTCACACAACAAAAGCTAGAAAAACACTAAAATTGAGCAAAACCCTAAAATCTTGTAAATTATAAAAGAAAGATTCATTACTAAGATATGGTAAAGTTTGAATATGTAGTATAAATTATTGCCATTTTAAAAGAAATGATTCCAAAAATAAAATAATTATTCCTATAGAAAAAAGTCAATGTAGAGTAATGTTAGGTCACATGTAAAAATTATTACTTGGCAAGTAAAGAAGTGGCTGAAATTTTCTAAATATGAAAACGTTTTTTTTTCTTTTATATTATTATTATTATTATTAATGACAAAAAAAACTTACTTTAAAAATAAGTCCCACTTTAAAAATAGTTAAAAAAATATTTTGGAACACAAAACACTTATCCAAAACTCAAAGTTTCTACTTTTATTTTGGTACCTTCTTTTATAATATACGAATTTTTCATCCCGTGTTATACACGAGTTAATTATTTGTATCAACTAAAAGATATTTAATTATTTTATATTTTTTAAAATAAAGTTTAAAAAATTCAAAAAAATCAAATTTTATTAAAAAAATTATTAAACTTTTAATTGGTTTCAAAATCGTCATTAGGCTTGGAAATTTTGGATCAAGAATAACCTTCCCAACTCTCTTAAATGGCGAACTGGCCCTCTATATCATATTTTGACAATTTTAAAAAATAGTTGAAAATAAAAATTAGAATTAATTTAATTAAAATTTAACATTGAATGAAATTATTTAAATTAGATGGAAGCCTAAAAATAAAATAAAAATTCATTAGTTTATTCAAAATTGATATATTACTTTCTTTCAAGTTGAAAACTAAAATCATGTAATTAATTCATTTTACATTCTATCTGTTATGGGTTAAAACATTCACTGTTAATCTTTCCTTAATTGTTGTTATGTCAGTTAATGTTAGTTCTGTTTTCTTTAATTGTCGTAATGTAAACGCACCGTTTTAGAGGTCTAAATCATGAGTCAAATGACCCGTATTGGGTAGTAGTAAAACACGCCGTTTTAGGAAGAAAGGCAGCTAACTGATGCCAGCTGTAATTGGTTATTTGTTGTCTTAATCACGAGGAAAGGAGGCAAAACAGCTATGAAAAAGAAAAGAAGAATTATTCTCTCTTTCTCCTTTCATCTTTCTAGATTCTTTCTTCTCTTGCTGCTAAAATTCTCTATCTTATTCTGGTTCGTCACAAAGGTATCAGAGACAGTACATTCCTCATGGCTACTGACGGCATCACCACCAAACTACAAAAGGAAATGGGTCAACTTCAGCAGGAGTTATCTCAATTGCGAGTCGACATTGATGCCAAATTGGACACACGACTCAAGGAGTTTCAGGAAGGATTTAAAGGTGATATGAGGTTTGAGTTGTACTCCGTGCTCGAGCAGTTCCTCGGTCAACCACAACATGGGGGAACTGGCAGTATCAATCAGAGTAAAGGGAAGGAAATACTCGAAAAATCTCCTCCTGGTTTTCCTCCTTGTGACTTTTTTATACTATCACCTAAGGTAGATCTCGATCCTGTAGGCCCTTTTGCACGTTGCACGTCCTTGGAGCCCAAGGTTAAAGTTACGATATGAATGTCCTTGATTTGATGGTACTAATTTCAGGGGGTGGTAGTCCAAACTGGAACAATTTTTTAAGGCAGAGGGAGTGGATGACCATACCAAGGTACGGTTGGTCATGCTACATTTGGAGGGTAAAGCCTTGGACTGGCACCATTTGTTCGCGTAGAGGCAAGGGGGTTTGCATCAGTTGACATGGGAAGTCTATACACGTGGCTTACAAACTTGATTTGGGTCTAATATTTATCAGGATCGTATAGAGAAACTCGCCTCTCTTAAACAACAAGGCACTGTGGATTAGTTTCATGATCGTTTTGTGAGTTTACTAAGGGTGAGTTTGGATGAGCGGTGCGTTTACCTATGGTTAGTGTAAAAAAAGTGGTGGCGATGAGATTAGATATTGTAGCGATACTGTAGCATAAGACAAAAAGTAAGCTAAATGCATCGCACCGCACCCAATCGCCTATCCAAACCCACCCTAAACCAAATACACCTTCCTAAATGACATACCTTGAGTATCTTCATCAACAACTTACAACTTGAGGTCAGTCAATATCTTAAGCTCTTTAAACCTCAAAATCTTGTTGATGGATATTTGGTAGCTAGACAGGTCGAAACCATTTTGAAAGAAACCTCTGAGAAGCACATCATATTGAATGAAGGGTCTATATATTCAAAAACCATGTTGTCAAGTTCTCACGGCAAGGGTACAGGGTTTGTGCACTCAACTTCTTAAGGGTATAAAGTTCTTAGCTCTAATGTTAGCATACAAGCTACAGGGGGTCACTTGTTAATAATTCTAAATTGCCAACTAAATCTTTTTCTCAATCTGAAATGGACGATAGAAGAAAACGGGGTTTGTGTATCTGGTGTTCTAAATATACACCAGGCCATGGTGCAACAAGGCGCAACTATATCAACTAGTGATCGATCCTTTCGCTGCTGCTGTTGAAACATTGAAGAGTCCAACCATTGAGGAATTTTAAGACTGCTTGAAATAGTTGGAGACAGATGAGTCTGATGTCATTCCTTCTTCCCCAGTCTTTTCCCTACATGCAATGCAAGGTACTCAAGGTTCCCAAACTATGAGACTGGCAGCTCACATCTCGGTTAAATGGAAGTGATCCTTCTGGTAGGTACAAGGAGCACCCACAATTTCATTGACTCTTAATTAGCTAAGAAATTGAAGTTATCAATAGTTTCTACAGATAGACTAAAGGTGCTCATTGCTAGTGGTGACAAATTATTAACTCAAGGCTTGTGCAAATCAATTACTTGGACAATTCAAGACCTCCAATTCAATACAAATTTTTTGGTTTTACCAATCAAAGGCTGTGACTTTGTACTTGGGGTTCAATGGTTGTCTTCATTGGGACCTATTGTACGTAATTTTGACCTTTTGACCATGCAGTTTCAATACCAAAATAAAAAAATGTTTACTCAAAGGCATTCCACCTGGAAGTCTTCAATTGGTGTCTGGTGACCAGCTTTCTAAGAATTTTAGTCTGTTAGACATTGGCCCTTGTCCTATGATGTTGTCTGTTTATGCTCAATTGATATTATCATTACCACCATCCAGCTCAAGTTCTGCATTGACCAATCTCTTGCAAGAATTTGATGATGTTTTCCAACCCCCCACTGGCCTCCCTCCACATAGGCCACAGGATCATTGAATTCCCTTACAAGATGAAACTAAAGTGGTTCGTGTCAGACCCTATAAGTACCCTGCCATACAAAAGAATGTAATCAAAAAATTAGTCCAGAAAATGTTAGACTGGTGTGATAAGAGACAATACTAGTCCCTTTGCATCTCCTATAGTCATGGTTAAGAAAGAAGATGGAAGTTGGCGCATGTGTGTTGATAATAGACAACTTAATCAATTCACCATCAAGGATCAATTTTCAATACAGTTATTGAAGAGCTCTTAGATGAATTGGGAGAAGCCACTGTATTATCCAAATTAGACCTTCGATCCAGATATCACCAAGTTTGTATATGTGATTAAGACATTCATAAAACTATTTTTTGAACCCATGAAGGACACTATGAGTTCTTGGTTATGCCATTCGGCTTGACCAATGCGCCCTCGAGTTTTCAAGCTTTAATGAACCAAGTGTTCAAACAGTTCCTCAGGAAATTTGTCTTGGTTTTCTTTGATGACATCCTTGTTTATTCCAAGGATTGGCCTGATAATTTAGAACATTTATGAGAGGTCCTTCACCTCTTCAAAATCAACCATTTATATGCAAAAAAATCCAGATGCAATTTTGGAACAAACCAAGTGGAGTACTTGGGGCATCTTATAGCAGTTGGTTCTGCTAGCATGGACAAGTCCACGATTGAATGGGTACTTACTTGGCCAGTTCCTCAATTTGTGAAAGATTTGAGAGGATTTCTTAGACTCTCAGGTTACTACAGATGTTTTATCAAGGGCTGTAGGATTATAGTTGCTCCCCTTATAGCTCTCCTTAAGAAAAAAGTGCCTTGGTAGTGGACTAAATTGACTCAATCTGCTTTTCAGACACTTAAAGAAGCTATTTGTAGTGCACTAGTTTTAGCTCTTCCTGGTTTCACAGAATAGTTTTGTGTTGAAACAGATGCCTACAGTTAGGGAATTAGAGTATTCCTATAGCAAAAGTGTAAACCTGTAGCTTATTTCAGCAAAGCTCTTGGTGTTAATCACCAAGCTTTATCTATCTATGATAATGAGATGATGGTTGTTATTATGGCAATAAAAAAATGACATCCTTACTTGGTTGGTCGTCACTTTTTTATTCGAACCGACCACTAAAGTCTCAAATTCTTGACTAATAATCAAACAATCACACCCTATCAACAAAAATGAGTGACCAAAATGCTTAGTTACGATATCTCTGTCACTTACAAAAGGGGAATCCATAACACTGTAGTTAATGCCTTGTCACGCCGGCCTCACATGAAATAAAGACAGTTGTTTCAATGTACTGATCAATTGTCCCTCACTTGGTCTGCTATTTGGTCTCATATACTTGAATCTTATGCTCACAATTTTGGGCTCCAATAAATTTGTCAAGAGCTACAGTCTCAGCCACAAACCCACCCTAAATACTCTTGGGATGGGGTAGTTCTTCAAAGGAAAGGAAAAATTGTGATCGGAAGTAATATTAACCTCAGAAAACAACTATTTGATTTGTTTCATGGAGGTGCCATTAGGGGTCACTTAGGAATGCAAGCTACTTGTCAGAGGCTGTCCAACACGGTATATTGGAAGGGGCTCTCTACGGATGTGCGATGCTGGACATGAGAGTGCATGGTATGCCAAGCATGCAAGGGTGATAACTCAGCCTATCCTGGTTTGCTATAGCTATTACCAATTCTTGATAAGGTTTGGATTGTTATAAGTATGAACTTTGTGAAAGGGCTTCCTATTTCAAGAGGGAAGAGCACCATTCTGGTAGTAGTGGATCGCATGACCAACTATGGCCACTTCATAGCTTTGGGTCACTCTTTTATTGTTGTTTCAGTGGCGACTGAGTACTTCTAGCAGATTTACAAGCTCTATGGAACCCCTGAATCAATAGTCTCAGATAGGGACAAGGTTTTCTTGAGTCATTTTTGGCAAGAGTTGTTCAAAAACCTTAGTACTTAGTTGCATTTATCCACAGCATACCACCCTTAAACCGATGGCCAGACGGAGGCATTGAACAAATGTCTTGAAGGGTACTTGCAATGTATGTCGGGGGAGAAACCTTCAGAGTGTGCTACTTGGTTGCCCTTAGCTGAATGGTGGTACAACACCACTTATCACACTACCATTCATATGACCCCTTATGAAGCCCTGTATAGGCAAGAGCCCCCAGTTCATTTACCTTACCTAGCTGGAGTGTCCTAAGTGGCTACTTTTGACAAGTGCCATCAGCACAAGGAAAATGTCAAGGAACTGTTAAGTTTTAATTTGAAAAAAAAAAGGAACAAATGAAATAGATAGTTGATCACAAGCGTTCTGACAGGGAGTTTGCAATCGGTGACTTGGTTTATGTGAAACTTCAACCTTATTGACAATATTCATTAAAGAAATTTCGAAATCAAAAGCTTGCTCCCCGTTATTTTGACCCTTTTCCTATGAAGTCGCGCATAGGCAAGGTTGCTTATAAGTTGACATTGCCTACCACTGCTAGAATACACCCAACTTTTCATGTATCCCAACTCAAGAAACATGTGGGCACAGCCATGGTTTTAGCTCAACTACCAGTCACCAATGTTGAAGGCTCATTGTTCAAGGAACCGATTCAAGTTTTAAATAGACGAATGGTTAAGAAAGGTAATGCAGTTGCTACAGAAGTCTTAGTGGAATGGGCGAATACTTTTCCAGAGAAATCTACATGGGAAGACTAGAACGACCTCCTTCGTCGTTTTCCATATTTTGATCTTGGAGGACAAGGATCTGCTGCAAGGGGAGGCTACTTGTTATGGGTTAAAACATTGACTGTTAATCTTTCTTTAATTGTTGTTATGTCAGTTAATGTTAGTTCTGTTTTCTTTAATTGTCGTAATGTAAGCGCACCGTTTTGAAGGTCTGATTCATGAGTCAAATGACGCGTATTAAGTAGTAGTAAAACACATCGTTTTGGGAAAAATGGTAGCTAACTGATGCCAGCTATAATTGGTTATTTGTCCTCTTTATCACGAGGAAAGGAGGCAGAAACTATTATAAAAAAAGAAAAGAAGAATTATTCTCTCTTTCTCCTCTCATCGTTCTAGATTCTTTCTTCTCTTCTTGCTAAAGTTCTCTACTGTTTTCTAGTTCGTCACACTATCATTATGCAATACACTAACTGTTCATTTTTTAATTACTCTAATTTGACATACTAAATTTAAAATAAAAGGTAAATTTGAGATATTATTTTCTTAAAATTGTTATAATTGTTTGAATTTGATGATATGTCATTCATGTTGTTTTTGTGTTACATAGATTAGATATTTTACTCGATCTTATCTAGGGGTGTGAAAATTTTGGGTAAAACCGAATGAATTCGATTAACCGAACGAATTCAGTTAATCGGAATTCGATCGGGGTCAGTTAATAATTTTTTGGAAGTTTGATTAATAGTTAATTCAGTTCGAAATCGGTTAATATTTTATACGTTTTATACTTGTTTTAACCAAAAAAACAAAAATCATATAAATTTCGATTAACTGACCGAATTAACCGAAAAAGTTCCGTTCAGTTAATTTTTTTGAAAAATTTTCGGTTTGGTTAACAATTAAGGGTTTAAAAGGGTCGATTAATTCGATCAATGGTAGTTCGGGTCAGTTAACCGATTGAACACCTCTAATATTATCGCGTGTTTTTAATTTTTAAAAAATTATAATATTATTTCTAATTTTTTATATTATAATAGAAAAATTAAAAATATTTTTTTTTCTGTAATACTATTTATATATAAAAATAAGAGTTCGAAGCAGAACCATCATAAATTTATGTGAAAACTATAAAGGGTCAGATATGCATAATATATTAATCTATAATAAATCACAATAATCAATTTTACATGAAAAAT
This sequence comes from Gossypium hirsutum, assembly GCF_007990345.1. NCBI lineage: Eukaryota > Viridiplantae > Streptophyta > Magnoliopsida > Malvales > Malvaceae > Gossypium > Gossypium hirsutum. The sequence continues at coordinate 30,011,580 of NC_053443.1, read as the reverse complement.
AAAATTATTTGATTTTTTTAAAGTAATAAGTTTATTGTTAAGATTATCGTAAGAGCTATCAACAAAATTGTTAAAATTTTAAAAAAAATACAAATTTAAAGACAAGATGCAACAAATTAAAGTATAAATTCATTTTCATTAAAAATAAAGGTCAATTTGACATGTTGAAACTATATAATATATTTGCATGCACATGTAATATATTTTTTTTGAACATGTAACATTTTTATTAAATGTTAAACGTATTATTGCTATCAATTCATTTTCAGTAAATCAATCTGTGTATCATTTTAATCGCTAATGTGATACAATTAAGGTTTTTTTTTTTATAGATTTGATACAATAACTTAAACATAGTAATAAAAAATATAAATTATTAAATAAAAATTGTCTCAACTTTTTTAAGGTAATTCGTTATCTTATTTCGTTCTCAACATTTACATTCCTTATGAGTAGTGGCGGAGTCAAGGGAGGGTTGACGAGTTCGGTCCCCTTAAAATGAAAAATATTTTATTTAGGCTTTTTATAATTTATAAAATTTTAAATTAGTATTGGTAAATTTGCACTTTGGCCCACCAAAAAATAATAAAATTTTGATTTAATCCTTTAAAAATTATAAAGATATAGATTTTAAATTGGTGAAATTGCATTTTTACTATTGTAAAAAATGTTCAATTTAATTCCCCCTAAAAAAGAAGAAAATTTCTCGCTCCACCACTGCTTATGAGAAAGCTTTCTCAGTTTTTTTTATCTGACCTATCTACAATTGTTTTTCAAATCAATGGAAAGAATGAATTGTTAAAGTCAATATCTTGCATTGTTGTATCATTTGTTTCTTATCTTTTGTTTTGCCGAGCAGTGCGGCGGTGTCAGCCTCCAATCGCCCACCTTTTTCTCCCTCTCACCAATTTTTTCTTTTTGTATTCTTCTTATTCACTTAACATGTCTTCACTCTTTTCAATTTATAGATCTATTTTGTGGAGTTATCATTATCATTATCATTATCATTATCATTATCATTATCATTATCATTATCATTATCATTATCATTCCCTTTTTTGGTCATGTTTCTAGCTTTATCCTTTGTTTCTCGTGCTTTGGTTGTTTGTTACTCCAGGCCATATTCTTGTTTCTCGATTTAAACGTCCAAACACCTGCTGTCAGCAGTTGGTCGTCATCCTCCTTGTTCTGCTCTATTTTTTTATGTCCTCTTTCGATTTAATAACCCCTTTTGGGGCTTTTTCTATGCTTTCATGACTCTTTTCTCCTCTCTCAAGCAAAAATTTTTAGGAGGGTTGGGTGTGTTGTTCAGAGGTCATGTTAATAACTGAAAGGTTCAAGTCCTTTCCATTCATGTTTTAGCTTTGTTCATCTTGTTTCCCATGTTAGTAATCAAAAGGTTAGTCTTTTCCATTTGTGTTTTAGCTTTGTTCATCTTGTTTCCCGTGCTTTGCCCTTCTTTGTCCAAGTTGAGTCATCATACTCAAGCCATTTTGAGTCGTTGACTACTCTATTGCCAAAACTGCTCCCATCATTTTCAGTCGATTTGCTCCTAGTTCTTCACTCTCTTTCTATCTGATTTGTCTCTATCATGAAAAAGAATGGAGATTTCTCGCCCTAGCAACATTTTTTTGTAAAAACTGTCGTTACAATGGTCATTAATTCTCCCTCTATCCTTAGGTGGAATGTCGTTACTATCATAAACATGGCCACCTTATTCACAACAATTCGATTCAGCCCCTTCAGACTGGTGAAACTACTAAAGTTGATGGATCTCTTTACTCCAAAGGTGTTTTCCCTGTTCCTAATTCATTATTTGCTACTACTGCTTCCACAATTTTGCTTTCCTCTCATTAAAAGGCTTAGTTTCCAAACTCAAGCTACTGTCCACAGCACTACCTTAAGTTTGAGGATGTTAAAGTGAATATCTTACATTATTATATCATTAATAAGCATATCATATCATATTTAATTAATTAACATAATATTATATCATATCATATATTTTTCTTATTTGAGTATCTAATTTCTATTATAAATAGGTTGTGTAACCTAATGTAAATCAAGACGTAATATTATTTCTTTCACACATAAATTCATCCCTCTCTCTTTTTCTTAAGTTTGTAACATGAATAAAATTTAGCATTTCATGATTCTAAATACTAAAAACCATGAAATTCAAATTTGTTTTTAAACCTTTCAATCATTAATCAATTTAGTTTTTGGAGCTTTTCTGGTGTGAGAATGCTTAAACAAGATGAGACACAATTTTTAATTAAGTCTAACATCCAATTGATATATCTACTTTTTAGGATGAATTAATATTTTTCAAATTTCCCTAAAAATAGGCATGCATGTGAATAACTTTAACTTTCATAAAAATTGATTTGAAAATTTTAAGAAGTTGAGATCATTTTTTTAATGTATAACACTATGTTTGGTTCACATGAATGGCATAGCCATTCCTACCTTATTCTACACAACAAAGCCATTTAATTGTTTGGTTGGTTGTAAAGCTTATTCCATTGAATAGACATTACAAGCTAATTCTACAAAAACACTAAATAGCAATTTAGTGTCACCCCCAATGAATGGCTATTCAATGGTTCCAGGAATATACCAAATTCTTTTTCTTCCTTTCCTACCCATCTTACATCCTTTTAAAACTCCCAATGAGATTTTTTCAATAAACTTTAAAGTTGATCAAGTTTGAGTATGAAATTTCTCTGTGTTCCTATTTAAACTTCATCTCTTCTTACTTTCTCCTTAAATTTTCAATTTTACCCTCACCATTCTCTTTAAGTTCAACCCTAAAATAATATACCTATGGAGAACTGTTAGGCAAAGTTCACGGTGGTCCCTTTTGCGGCGGCACTAGTAATTAAGACGTTGAAGGAACTAGAGAGGGATAGGAAGAAGACCAAAAACATCAAGCACAATGACATCGGTCTTGATGACATCATTGAGATCACTAAGGTAATGAGACCAAGGTCAATGGTTAAGGATTTGAAAGGTACGGCTAATGAGATTTTAGGCACGTGTGTTTTAGTTGGGCATATCGTTGTTGGTAAAAACCTTAAAGATTTGTTGCAAAAAATCAATGATGGCGATTTTAATGTTCCTTTGGAATGAGCAATTTTGTTTTTAATTTTAAATTTTGTTGAATTTTAAAGTTTTGAACAATTTTCGAAGAGTTTTATCTTTTGAGTTTAACAACTATTGATCCACAGGTTTTTTTTCTTCAAAATGCAAGTTTTGATTGGTAGTATTTCTATTTGGTAAGCGAGAAAATGAAATGGAAAATTGAAGTTTTGCTATTGGTTCTGCTTAGCAAGTATCAAATGAATATGAAAAAAAATGGTTGCATTTTTAGGAATTCATTCATATTGGTTTGCATTTTTATGTATGTGTAAATTGTGTGTTGCTATTGGTCTATTTGGATGTTGGTTTTATGGTGTGTTGATGTCTTGTGTGTGTGTGATCGCTACTCGGATGATTGGGGTGCCTCCTTCGATACCCTCTATATTAATATGTCGAGCTATGATCAGAGCTTTGATAGGTGGCCTGATATGGAGGATTGGGGCCTCAAATGGATCTTGACATGTAAGGTATGTTGATTTAAGAGCATTTTGATCTTCGAGCTCTTGGGTGATCGCATTGGGGTACCTCTAGGGTGTGCTCTGATGCTTTTAGACAAAGTAAAGGTTTGATAGAGAGAGTAGTTTATCTGTGTGATATTATACATTACTACTACCAATTTGGCGAGCCCTTTATAGTTCTACATATTGAGCTATAATTTGAGCTTTGATGAGGGCAGCCTCATCTTGAGTGTGTTATGATGTGTTTTGAGCTTAGGCCCTCTTTTGGACTCTTTAGGTGTTATAACCCCCAAAGGATCAACACGATGAATACTAAACTTGTCGATTTTATTAAATAGTTTTTTTTATTGTAGTAACATGATATTTGATTTTGGATTAGGATTCTTGGTTTGATGTTTTATTCTTTAATTTCGATATGTATAACAGTTACCATGTCACATCACGTAAGCTATGATGTATGCATAGCATGTACAAGGAAATTTGTTTCTCTTGTACCATTGTTGAAATGAGATTGTAGCATTGTGCATTACAAAACAATCACTTTTTGTATATGTGTAAATGAGTTTTGTACTGTAATTGGACTCTTGAAATCCGACCATGGTTTGTTATGTTAAGATGGATAGTTCCTTTCTCTTGCATGTTGATGTTCTTTTCTATTGCATTCATAAAGTGTCATGTGGGATAGTTTTTGGATGTGAGAGCATGTTTAGTTCGATGTAATTGCTATTCCATTTCGTCCCTATTCCGTGCGTTACAGTAATTCCAAGCTAAGAGCATGTTTGGTTCACCGTTTAAGTGATTTCGCAGAATTCTATTCCGTCCCTATTCCCTCAACTCTTGTAATAGGAATTCAGGGGTTGGGGGTCTGAATTGCTATTCAAAACCACCTGTAATAACATTTTTCCTTTTTTGGACCAAAATAGCCTGCCTCTCTTCTTCATCGTTTTCACTTTCACTTCAGCTGATTTTTTCCTCGACATTTATCCCTAAAGTGAACCTTAGAAATTAGCTACTTAATCGATGACAAATCAAGCATCCATTTGTCATCTTCATCTTAATCTTCCTTCTAGTTGAACCTTTTTATTTACAGTAAGTGCCTTTGATTCCTTTTTTTTTCCTCTAATTTTTTTATTTAAAGTTCTTTCACTTTTTTCAACTTTTTTTCCCTTTTCGTATTTGGATATAAACTAGCAAAGCAAAGCTTGTTTCCAATTATTTTAGGGCAATTTAGGGTTAAAAAGTTTTTTCATTTCTTTTCGATTATTTTAGGGCAATTTAGGGTTAGATAAATGTTTTTCCAGGCTCCACTTACACATCAGGCATCCAGATAGATGTTTCTTATGTGGATAAAGGGAAGTGATGAAATCTCAGAGCCATTACATTATCTGCAAACTGTAAATTGGTCAACATGATTAATATTTGACCACTAGCGAAAAACGAGGGATTGGTATTGCCAGCCACTCAACAAACTATAAATTGGGCAACATGATGAACCTTGGACTAGCATTTTCTAAATTCAGCTGCATATAAAGAAACAACATTGATAGATATAACATTTGCATGTAAGATTAGACTTGAAACTTACCGTATGGTTAGCGAGACTTCTTTAGCCATTTTGGAGGCTTCATTTTCTTCCTCGAATCATTAGGGATTTTATCATCAATAAAGGGCTGTAAATAGTGAGAAAATAAATACCATAGCGAGAAAAATATAGAATGTTATAGGTTCTTAATAGCAGCAATGAGAAAACCATCCATGGATCTCAATGAACAGAAAGATTAGGATAACAACACTTCTAAGAACATGTTCAAGTACAATTTCCAGACAGTTCTAGAAGGCCAACTACGATTAACAACACTTCTAAATAGTTCATATATGATTAGGTATTGGAAAATATAACAACCCAGGGTTGTAGCTTCATAGAACAGATTCCTTGTATTATAAAGTGCAGGAAGAGGTATATATGCAACTAGAATTAACTAATTGTAGTGAGACCAAAGATAATCATAATTACATATTTAGAAGTTTAGACTAAAAATGTTACTCAATAGATATACATAAATGAAATACCTCATTCCACTTTTTCTAAAGCTGAAGAAGTTCTTGACAGTATGTAAGGCATTCACCATGGTATACATCAGCTAATTCTTTTATTAATGCCTTCCTCTTAATAATGCCAATCACTGCATAAACATGCATACCTTTTAAGAGATGGTGAAGCAAAGAGATTTTGAGGTTTACAGAAGAATTTCATAAAAGGTCTTCAAAGATCCCCAGCTAAAAAAATCCTAAATCTATTAGCAAAGCTACCACATTGGTGGACTGAAGGTAAGGTTAAACTGTCTAAATTAGTTAGACTCGGATGTGCGTGAAATTAGAAGATCCTTATTAGATCATATATCCAAACCCGTGTTTAGATATGCGTTAGCCACAGGTAATGCAACAAAAATGAAGTCCAAATAACATAGTAAACCATAACCCTCCCTCTCATCAACACTGTAATAGCCATAACCATTTGAATATTGAAGTAACTGATATACTTTCAAGTTAAAGCAACTTCTTAAAAAGGCGAAGAGTGCTTCGCATAAAATTAAAGCTACTGAATGATAATTTCTCAAATAGAAAAAAACCAGGCAGACAGAGATCAATATCTAAGTTAAAGCAATAGAATTTAGTCTTTCACATAGTACCATTATACCAACAAATAATTTCTACAAATAATAAAAGCTATTTCAAGTACTGTAAACGCAATTCACAATTGATTACATAGCTCTTTGAACCCAAAACTTTTCCAACAAAAAAAAAATCTTACCAAGCGATACCTATAAAGATCACTCTTCTTTAATCAAAGAGCATAAACCAATAAAAACCCAAATTTACAAAAAGAGAAACAGAGAAGAAAACATTAAGCACAGAGATCAAAACCCTTAAACGGAAAAACAAAAAAAAACCAGAAAGCAAAAATAACAGAGGAAAAATGGTACTTCAACTAGGATCGAATGGAGGACACCGATCTGGCTGAGCATCAGCAGGAGAAGGTTGGTTCTGTTCTTGGCTCATGGCTTGGGACTCTTGAAGATTCTTTTTCTTGGGGGGTATGCCTTAGAATGATAAACAACTGTTAGAGATAACCCAGTCTAAGCATTCTTTTGTTATTACTATGGAGAGACCACATGGTTTTAGGATTTTGATTTTATATATTTTACTTTGCGCTACATTGTTGATGGTACATACACTAAGAAACCAAAACTGGGTTTTTGTCGGCCTTTTCGTTAAAGTCCACATTTTTTTCCGACTCTATGCCCTGGTTCCTATTATAGCGGTAATTTATAGTACTTGAGTGTCGTGATTAAAATGTATAACTCTGGGATTGATATTGATGATGTGCTGTTAATGAATAAATCGAGTTTTATTTGCCAAATGACAAGTTATTTTAAAAATATAAATTGAGTGTTGTTAATGGTGAGTTTTGTTTAAACTCCTTTATTATTTTCATGCTTGAAATTCTTATCAATTTTACATGGATGATTTGGCGATAGTTAAATAGGGAAAAAATTGTTCTTTATAAATTTCATGGTTGCTACTGTTTTGTACTGGTTAAACTCGTTTATTTCAGATTTAGTTGTTGTCCAGTTAGTGCAAAAATTTCCTGTTGCTCAAGCAAAGTAGATGTTGTTGCTGCTCATTTTTGTACTTTTAAAGCCCTATTTAAGTATTGCAATTTGAAGTGTTTAGTTGCTGGAAATTGAGATGTTTTATTGCTGTAATTGAGGTGTATAAATGTTGTTAATAGAGATGTTAAAGTGCTGCAAATTGAAGTGTTTAAAAGCTGTAAATTGAAGAGTTAAAGTGTTGAAAATTGAAGTATTTAAATGCTATGAATTGAAGTGTTAAAGTGTTGCAAATTGAATTGTTTAAATGTTGTAAATTGAAGTGTTTTAAGTACTGCAAATTGAATTGTTTAGTTGCTGGAAATTAAGATGTGTTATTGTTGTAATTGAGGTGTATAAATGTTGTTAATAGAGATGTTAAAGTGCTGCAAATTGAAGTGTTTAAATGCTGTAAATTGAAGAGTTAAAGTGTTGCAAATTGAAGTATTTAAATGCTATGAATTGCAGTGTTAAAGTGTTGCAAATTGAATTGTTTAAATGTTGTAAATTGAAGTGTTTTAAGTACTGCAAATTGAATTGTTTAGTTGCAGGAAATTAAGATGTGTTATTGTTGTAATTGAGGTGTATAAATGTTGTTAATAGAGATGTTAAAGTGCTGCAAATTGAAGTGTTTAAATGCTGTAAATTGAAGTGTTAAAGTGTTGCAATTGAAGTATTTAAATGATGTGAATTGAAGTGTTAAAGTGCTGCAAATTGAAGCATTTAAATGTTGTAAATTGAAGTGTTTTAAGTACTGCAAATTGAATTGTTTAGTTGCTAGAAATTGAGATGTTTATCGTTGTAATTGAGGTGTATAAATGTTGTTAATTGGGATGTTAAAGTGTTGTAAGTTGAGGTGTTTAAATGTTGTAAATTGAAGTGTTTAATTGCTGTAAATTGAGGTGCTCAAATGTTGTAAATTGAAGTGTTTAAGTTCTGCAAATAATATATAATTTAATAACATTCTTAATATAATTATCTCAACAAACGAAACAAAAAAAAAGTAAAATACTACAAAAAAATCATGTTATGGTAAGAATGTAATGCATATGGAGTTTTAGATTTTATTTAAATAAAAATAATAATTGAATATTTCAAAATACATAATTTTTAAGATATTTAACACACTATATACCTATAATCGAATTGAGTTAATACAAAATAAAAGAAATTAAGACCTTATTTTCTTTTCTCATAAAAATTATTAAATTCATATTATTTTTTTCCTTTTACTAATTTTAACTATTCAAACAAAATAATATATATTTTTCTATTCACAATTATTAATTCAAATAAAACATTAGTTAATTACAATGTGAGGATGAATACAAACTTTTTAAAAGGTAAATTGATAAAACACATTCTTTTCTTTTCTTTTCTTTCTTTTTTTTCTTTTTTGAATTGAATACAAACTTTTTAAAAGGTAAATTGATAAAGGTAAATAAAACGTCAGCCATCAATTAATCAAATCTACAAAAACACATTCTTTTCTTTCTTTTGCTTTTCTTTTTTAGGTGATTGATAAAGAAATGAATTTCAAGTGTTTTACTTGTAAAGATAGTTGTAATTTCTATTTTGTGCTTTGTAAAGATTCTTAATATGTATTGTTCATTTTTCTTTGATAGTGTGTTATTGCTTCCTCTTCTTCTTTGGCTTGTTTGATTGCTTCCTCCACCCACAGTTGAGCATCTTGTCTTCATTGATTCACTGTAAGTTCTTTGGCAATTAAATTCTTTGATTTTGTTTTATTGTTATTGAAATTAGTGTTGGAGAAATGTGACCCTTTTACTACGATTTGAAGATATGTAACACTTTAATATCTTGCAGTATTGGCTCGTCTACCTTTAATAATACAAAGTGTGAGGCGTAAAAGAATTGGTCTTCCGTTTACAATATGGTTGCAAACGTGTACAGTTGCGAGTTGGTTCTTACCTATATTGGGTGTGATCCATAGCCTACATACTTATAGACCAAGGATTACATCCTATATTTTAGATTTTTATGCAAAATGAGATTATGTGAAAAAATTTATATATACTAGTGAGATACTTGTACTGAACAAGTTAGGATGAATAGAATTACCTTTTTTAAACTATGTGAGATGTTACAAACTTTAGGGGGATTGAAGTCGTCAAGGAACATGCTTGTTGATGAGCAAGTGGCAATGTTTTTACATATCATTTCTCATCACCTTAAAAATCGAGTTATCAAGCATCACTTTAATAGGTCCGGGGAAACCGTTAGCAGATCATTTCACAATGTTTTAAATGTTGTCATACGCTTATAAGATGTGTTATTTAAAAAGGCAGAGCCAATTACAGCTAATTCTACAGACCCAATGTGGAAATGGTTCAAGGTATTGGAGTGAGTTCTATATATAGCTTGTACATAATTTAGTTGATTTAGATTTAAATATAGTATCTTAACTTAAGGTTTTATACATGTGATGTAGAATTGCTTAGGTGCTTTAGATGGAATCCACATCAAGATTAGGGTTCCAACAGTTGAGAAACTTAGATATCGAATGCGAAAATGTGACATAGCAACAAATATGTTAGGTGTTTGGACACCTGATATGCATTTTGTTTATGTTCTTCCTGGTTGGGAAGGTTCTGTTGTTGATGGACGGTTTCTTCGAGATGCCATTAGTAGGAGACATGGACTAAAAGTTCCTCATGGTAAAGTGCAAAATTAGAGGACATTGAATTAATCTTTAATATCATACTTTTTTGGGAAATTAACCATGACAAATAGTTTTTTTATAGGTTATTATTATCTAGTTGATGTTGGATACACAGATTGTGAGGAATTTCTTGCACCTTTTAGAGGACAAAGATATCATTTGAAAAAGTGGCGTCAGGGTTACTAACCAAGTACTTCGGAAGAATTTTTCAATATGAAACATGCTTCAACACGTAATGTTATTGAAAGATGCTTTGGTTATTAAAACTTAGATGGAGAATACTTAGGAGTCCATCATTTTATCCTGTGAGGGTGCACAATAGAATCATTATTGCATGTTGTTTGCTCCATAATTTTATTCGAACCTATATGAGTCTTGATCCTATTGAAGCGAAGTTGGGAGAAGGATTACCTAGTAATGTGATAGATGACGATGAACCGAATATCGTAAATATTCATCCATCGAATGCATGGGCTACTTGGAGGATGGAACTAGCCAACCAAATATTCGATGAATGGCAAGCATCTAGAAATTAGATAGGTTTAGGGTAAAAAAAGTAAACGTTAATTTGTTTATGTTATTTCATGTATCTAGTTTATGAAACTTTGGTGGTGTTTGAATTTTTTTTGTATTGTACTAGACTTGTTGAAGTATAATTTATTTTCTTTTGATTCATCATGTGTTATAATTTTATAAAGTGTTGACCTTTTGATTCATAATATTGAACTTAATTTTAATTTGTTTTTTTCTTAAGATAGTTATGTCAGGTTTTTCACAATCAAGTGTTTCTTCCCAAAATTCTCGAGGAACCAAAAGGAAATGGGTTCCAGAAGAAGATGCTGCGTTGGTTGCCTATATGGTCGACTTGCACAATGTTGGAACCTTTAATGTTGATACATGATTCAAAGCCGGTTATTTAAATGAGTTGGAAAAAATGTTAGAAAAATTTTTACCCAATGCCATGTTGAAGGCTAAACCTAATATTGAATCGAGGATTAGGACATTGAAAAGGGATTGGTCAATTGTTTATGACATGCTTAGTGGAAAAAACAATAGCAGTTTTGGTTGGAATGAGCATAGACAGCTTGTTGTTGCTGAAGATGCGGTGTGGAACTCATATATAAATGTAAGAATTATTTCAAGTTTTTATTATCTTATTTTGACCAAACTTACATCTAATATGAATTTCTCATTTTTATAGAGTCATAAAGAAGCCAGTCAATTCAAACATCGTAGTTTCCCTTATTATGATCAACTTACTGCCATCTACGCAAAAGATCGAGCCACTGGGAAAGATGCTCAAACAGTCGATGATATTATTGAAGAAATAGATGTTAAGGATGTAGCTACTACAAATATTCATGAAGAGAGAAACAATTTCTATGGATGCGAAGCTGATGTTTCTTTAGATGACATGGATGTTTCAGCTACACAACTGTAACCAGCTAGAAACCAAGGTGATTCCACATTTTCAAAGAAGAAAAAAAAGATTTCTGATGCAAGTGATCATATTTCTTCTTCTTATTTTCATGATGCTGCCACTTTATTGGCGGAAAACATATAGATCGTTGGCGCTGAAATCAGTAGGAGCATTGCCTCCGAAGTGCTAATTCAACAAAAGTCAGAAATGACCATTCAAGAAAGAGCTCTAAATTTATATCCAACATTATGTGAAGTAGAATGTTTAATTGAGGATAAGCGCTATCGCGCATTGAGCAAAATTTTAGATCATCCAACGCAAATGCTCATTTTCTTTAGTTTACCTTCTTCTGTGCGATTGGAATGGATCAGAAGATTTCTTGTTGACCATTAAAAATCATGGTTGTGTTGATGATATTTTGGTAACCTTTTGTGTTTGTAATATTTGGATGGTATAATGACATGATAGAATGTCATTACAATATTGTAACTTTTGATGTTGTAAAATTTTATAACATATGGATTATGACATATAAACTAATGAAATCATGTAACTTTTTGTTAATATATGAATATTATGTTTGGATGTGAAATATAATTCTCAAGTTATTTATTACTTCTAATATTTTGTTTTTCTATTGTAGAATAATTAAATTATTTGTTTCACTAATGATATTTTAGCACATTAAATATGTATTGCAGTTTAAAAATAATTAAGTAGATTATATATTATTTTTATAGTATTATATATTATGATTTTTTAATTCATATAATAATTATATTAAGAATTTTATTAAATTATATATTATTTTATTAAATTATATTTAACAATAATTATGTTAAAATATGGTTAAATTATTTATTATTTTTACTAAATTATTTTTAATAATAATCTTATTAAAATTTAATAACAATAACAATAATCATCTACCTAAAAAAAATTCTGCTAAGGGTATTCTAGTCATTTTAGTTTTTTTTCTTATGCTATTACAACCTGATTCCATTCAACCAAACACAAGAATACTATTACAGTTCTATTTCATTCCATTCAACCAAACAATTGAATTACTGATTACAACTTTATTCCATTACAGTGAACCAAACGTACCCTGAGTGTATTTAGATGGTTTTTGGTCGAACTTATCCCCACATATCCTTGTATCCATGTTTGGATTTGTGCCATACACGAGTATTTTAAAAAAAATGTAAGCATACTTTTATCGCGAAATGTTGTTTCTAAGCACTAGGCAAGTTCGACATCACTTGTGTTGAATATCTCATCCATGAGATAATGACAGTGGGACCTCATTTCAATGAAGGCAACAACTTCCTTTGGCCATTTAAGCTCAAGGCACCATTGAGTGGTCTAAAGAATAAAAGGAACTATTACGTCGAAGGTGGAGATGTCGATTTAAAGAAGAAGAGGAACCATTACGTCGAAGGTGAAGATGCTCACAACCGCGAGAATTACATATCAAGGTAATTAGGAGAATGAATTAAAAAAAAACCTTGGGTTTTGTTTTAAAAAAACTAGTGGTTGATGTCTTTTTTAGTTTAATTTGTAAGAGATTCTAATTTTAATTTCTGTTGGAAGTTAGAATCACTTTTTTTTATTATAAAAGACATGAATATTTTTGCTATTGTTATACTATGATGAAAAGCTTTCTTAAAGTTCTTTTTCTTTAGAATTTATTACTAATATATTGTTTCTCAAAGTTCTTTTGTATATGTAATATTTGAATGGTATAATGACATGATAGAATGCCACAAACTATTGTAACTTTTTGAGGCTGTAAAATTTAATATATAGATTATGGCACATAAGCTAATCGCATCATGTAACTTTTTGTTAATGTATGAACAATAAGCTTGGATGTAAAATATAATTCTCATGTTATTTATTACTTTTAATATCTTGCTTTCCAGTTTAGAGGATAATTAAGTTACTTGTTACACTAATGATATTCTAACACATTAAATATGCATAGCAGTTTAAAAATAATAAAGTAAACTATATACTATTTTTCTAATATTATATATTATATTTTTTTTATTAATTCATATTTTAATAATATTATATTGAGAATGCTATTAAATTATATATTATTTTTATTAAATTATATTTAATAATTATTATATTAAAATATGATTAAATTTTTTTTATTTTTTTATTAAATCATATTCAATAGTAATCCTATTAAAATTTTACTAAGGGTAATCTAGTCATTTAAGCATTTTTCCTTATGCTATTACAATATCTATTTCATTCAACCAAACACAAGAATACTATTAGAGCTCTATTCTATTCCATTCAACCAAATAATTAAATTATTAATTATAGTTATATTCTATTACAACCCTGTACAAGCCCAATTTAGCCCGGGCCCCTAACAAACTAACCCAAACAGGCCCAAATTAAAAAATAGCCCAACAGGCCAAAAAAAAAAACAATAGCCAAACTAGGGTTTCAGTTTTCTGAAACCCTAGCTGCCGCCAGCTACCAACCCTGCCTCTGACCAACGCCGCACGCCACCAACTGCTCCACCACCTACTCCATCATCTGCAATACGAAATAGTAGAAGAAAAACAAATAGAAAAAGATAAGAAAGGGTTTCAGCTATATAAGCCGAATATGAACTATGTAAAGGGGGAGTTTTTATTTTAAAATCGGGATAAAACCAATTGCAAACCATGGTAACGGGGGGTTTTTCTTTTTGAAAAACCAAAAACAAAGAGAAATAAAAACGAAGAAAAGGTTTTAGTTTCCAAATCCTTTTTTATTCATTTTTATTTATTTTATTCATTTTTTATTTTGTTTTGTGCAAAATATATGTGTAAATATGCATATGCAAAAAAAAAAGTACCTTTTTAGTGGCCGGCGCGACGGTGTCGACGGTGACTCTCCTCGCTGGATTCTGGGCAGTGCTCGGAGAAGGGGAGATGATTTGAGAGAGTTTTCCTTTTTTTTGTTGTGTTTTTTGAAGAAAGAAAGACATAATGAAATAAAAAAAAACTGACTTAAATAGGCTTCCAAAACGACGTCGTTTTGGGTAGCCTTCTCAGGCACCAAAACGGTGTCGTTTTAAGGCCGACCCACGTGTGACCCGACCCGCTCCAGGTGGATCTGCGTGTTTTCAATGGAAGGGCTAATTTCACTTTTAGCTCTTCCGCTTTTTAAAGTTTTTGCAATCAGTTGTTTTTTATATTTTTAAATTTACCCTGTTAATTTATTGCGTTTTCAATTTAGTCCCTTCTGAAACTATGTTGTTTTAAAGGAGAATGACAAATTGCCTTTTTAGTCCCTCCATGTCTCGTGCGTGTTCAGAATAGTCTCTCACCTTTTATTTATTTGTGATTTAACCCCGAATTTTGTTTTAAATTTTGACTTAGTCCTTTTGTTACTTTGTTTATTTTCTTAATATTATTATTATTATTATTATTATTATTATTCCCTCATTTATATATATATACATATATTTGCAATTTCTAATTTTGCTATATATATACATGTGCATGCGTACATTTTTTTTATATTATACGTACATATTTTTGTAATTTATTTTTATATATACATACTTATATATATTTTTTATATTTTATAATTTTTCTATACATTTTTATATACATATACGTGTATATACATACTTACATAAACTTTTATATTTAATAATTTTGAAATACATATATACATATATTTTTCATATTTTTATAAATTTATATACATACACACTTTTTTATAACGTATATACTTATATTATATGTATATATTTTTTATAATCTATATACCTATATATGTAAATATTTATGCTTTTATTTTTTATAATCCATATACATATCTTTTATTTATTTTCTTCATTTATTTATTTATTTGTATGTCCGTTATTATTATTTGTTATGCTTTAGAATTTTTATTTGTTTATTGCTCGTTATTGTACATATGTGATTGATTTTATTTATATACATGTGACTTCTTATTCATTTATCTTTTGTTTTTGCTTGTATTATTTTTACTTACATCATTATCATTGTTATTCCATTACACCCATTTTTATTTAGATTTCAAGAAAGAAATTTTAAAAATATTAGTAATACTCGGTATTTGGGATCTTCGAGAGAATTGAGCCCTAACGTATTGGGTTCCACTTTTCTTCGTTGAATCTAAATAATTGAGGTTACTTCTTTAAAAATGATAAAAGCTCATTATTGGGAATTTAATGCGTTGTGTCCTAACGTATTGGATATGACGCGTTATTTTCTCGAGATGAGGATTTTTATTAAAATAACAAAGGCAATATTCAATGTTTGGAATTTGGAGAAATTGTGCCCTAACGTATTGGGTTGCGATTTCCTCATCTGACTTGAACAATTGAATGTCCTTTTTAAATTTTATCGTATGAGTTTTTTAAGACAATCTCATTTTTGGGGAAGGTAAAATATTGTGCCCTAACGCATTGGGTGTGATGTTTTCTCTTTCTGAAATGAGAGGGTCTTAACAAGTAACTTGTTTTATATAAGTTTTTTTAATACAAGGATCGTATTTTTAAAAAATTCTTCCTAGTTTTTAATTTTCGACATCAAGACATTAAGTAATCAACTAGGTACCAATTTTGGGCGTATCGAGGGTGCTAATCCTTCCTCGTGCGTAACCGACTCCCGAACCTGTTTTTCTAAATTTCGTGGACCAAAACTGTTGTTTTAATAAAATCAAATCGTTTATTAAAAACAACCACTTTTCAAGGTGAACCGATCACACCTTATCAAAAAGGATTAGTGGCGACTCCCGTTTTTTGTTATCATTTTCAAAATCCAAGTCGACCCCATTTTCATCAAAAAACTGGTGTCAACAGCTTGGCGACTCCACTGGGGAACTAAAAAGAGAGTCAAGCCACGAGTTGATTAATTTTTGTCTTTTTGTCGAAAATTGAAAATTTGGTTTAAATGTACGATCCTTTCGTTGCAGTTTGTCAGTTGTTTTTGTGGTCTTTAATGTGTTTACCTTTTTGGTTCAAGCCTTTTGATGTTTCTGCACATTGCATTGCATAACTGTGGGTCACACCTTTTAAGTGGGAGTGAGAAGTTATTTCCTTCGTGAGGTCTTCACCTCCGTGCAGGATAGTGGATCACTTTTAGGATACATCCGTACCTATGTCTTTGTGAGATTTTCATCTCCGTGCAGCCATAGGGAAATGTATTCCCCTGAACCGAACTCGGTCCGTATGAGCCTATAATGGGTGAGGATAGAGGAATCTGCTGGTTCAGGTACCTTCGCCTTAGAACCAAACCACATGTAGAAGACCTTAGGAGCTCACCCTAGGTAGAACCACTTCAAACCCCTAGTAGTCACCCGAATAGATGTTCTATTTATTCTTGCTTGCTTTTGCTTTATACTAACCTGTTTTCCTTTTTGTTATGATTGCATTGCATTTTCATCATAAAAGAGGTGTTGATTCACGTTCGGTTGTTAAATAGATAGCTTGTCATAAGGAAATAGGTTTCTTGATAAAGTGGATAATAATACGGTTGTCCGAATATGGTCCAAAAAAATGTGATAAGAGAAGGATGATAGTTTAATGGAGAACTTCACGACCATTGCTCTATTGCTCGAGAGTTCAAGATGATAAAAATTATTCAAGATCCGCTGAACTTTCTTAAAGAGGAGCCAACGAGCATCACGAGGATGAGTGAACAACGAGTCGTGACCTGGATCAAGCAAAAAGGAGATAGAAGAGATGTCCCTTTTGAAGAGTTCGTGAGATTTATCTTAACGCTCGAATGAAGAAGAGGATCGAATATCCCCGCATATGGCAGCAAAGCCGTATATGTATCCGCTTTATGTAAAAAGATTTATTTTCTAGTCAAGTTGTTCTAATAGAATTGGACCAAGAATCAACGTCTCTTTTTGCATTCATTTCATGCACTTGCATTACATTGCATCATATGCATTAGATTTTCACAAAGCGACCCTAATTAGGTAAAATTATTTCAGTTGCCTTGGAAATCAACAAAAATCTGCCAATTAGATATCACTACGGTACTCGCCGTAAAACCAAATAAATGGATTAGAGACTAGAGAGATTAGAGCAATTGCAAGAACAAATGCAAGCTCAGATGCAAGAAAAACTAGCTAAAATGTAGCAAGACATGGAAGAATCTCAAACAGAATTATTGAATCATTTAAAGTAGTTAATAGCTGGGGGGCATGATAAGGGGAAGAGGCCTGCGGTAAATTCTGGGGATGATCACGAAGACCCTGCCTACCCTCCAGGTTTCGCCCCAACTAATATCTAGACGCAACCAGGGGTGTACCCACAGAGGGTACCTGTCACTATTAGATCCCAATATCAAGTCAGTGCCCCAGTAGCGATAAACTTCCCAACAGGCTCGGGTTCTAATCCCGAGGATAGTCCCACCAACCTCGTGGTTCCTGATCTCGACGACGCAGTAGAAATAGAGAAGGCACGAGCGGACCTGCCAAAGCAGCTAGAAGACCGGTGTAGGTGGTTAAAGGAGAAGTTTAAAGCCATGGAAAATACTAATTACCATCGAGGAATGGACGCTAAAGATTTGAGTTTGGTACTTGATTTGGTGCTCCCTCCTAAATTCAAAATGTCGGAGTTCAAAAAGTATAACGGGACTAGTTGTCCTGAAGCTCATATCACTATGTTCTGCCGAAGGATGACGGGATACATCAACAATGATCAACTGTTAATTCACTGCTTCCAGGACAGTTTGATCGGGTCAGCGGGAAGATGGTACAACCAATTGAGCCGGGCCAACATCCACTCATGGAAGGATTTGGTGCAGGTTTTTATGAAGTAGTACAGCCACGTGATGGATGTAGCACCTGATCGAATTGCGTTGCAGAATATGGAAAAGAAGCCTAGTGAGAGCTTCAGACAGTACGCACAAAGATGGAGAGAAGTGGCAACGCAAGTTCAACCACCACTTTTGGAGAAAGAGACAACCATGCTTTTTATCAATACTTTGAAGGCTCCATTTCTCAATCACATGTTGGGTAGTGCCTCTAAAAGCTTTTTAGATATAGTGATGTCGGGAGAAATGATAGAGAATGCTATAAGATGCGGTAAGATAGAAGTGGGGGAAAGCGCCAAGAGGTCAGCCCCAATGAAGAAAGAGCACGAGATAAACAATGCAAGCGTGTTTAACAAGGGCTACTCTAAACCAATCACGGTGGGACAAGTAAGAGCATTAACCACTAACCATCAAGGTTCTTCAAGGCAGGAATCCAATCCAAGGCCAAATGAAGAAAGACTTCAATTCACACCTATCCCAATAACGTATAGAGAGCTGTACCAGAACTTATATGACGTACATATGGTCTCTCCCTCCTATCTAAAACCCATGCAACCTCCATATCCTAAATGGTACGACGCGAATGCCCAATGCGAGTATCATGCTGGAATTACAGGGCACTCGATTGAAAATTGTACTACGTTCAAGAAGTTGGTTGAAAGATTTATTAAGATGGGGATCGTAAAATTTGGCGACCCATCAGGACCAAGCGTAGCAGGGAATTTGCTACCCAATCATGATTGATAATGGGGTGAATGCAATTGGGAAATGTTCACATCAATGTTATTTGTGAAAAAACTACTGAAGAAAGGACTTTGTTAGATATTCACCCTTATAAGCTTGAGAGTGTTCTGAATAATTAGACTGCAGAAGAGACCCTGTAGTATTTAGAGTCTACTTGGAGTAATATTCAGAACACACTTGTTGCTTTCAGCCTAAAGGCAACAAGAACTCTTTTGTGAAATAGGCTCATGTCTGAACGTCATTATTTTAATGAAATGCATCTTTGTGATCATTTTTGAGCCAATATTCTTTCATTCTTTACAAATAATTATTGTTGATTCTTTCATTCTTTTAGATTCTCTTCCAAATCATTATTTTATCCATTCATAATCATACTACACAGATGATTATTCATAAATTCATACATTCTTTGTATATTCTTTTGCACCTACAACAGGTCCCTAAATATCAATGACATGAATGACGTTGCTAAAGACTCAGAATCTCCTTTTGAGTGAGACATGTGTTTAGAGGGATCTCATGACTTTGAAGATGACATAGATTGTAGCCTATCTCCGGACTTATTGAGGATGGTAGAACAAGATGAAAAACAGATTCCACCCTACAAAAAATCAATGGAGTCCAAGACTTCTCCCTGTCTGGGGCATCAAGGTCATTGAGTCAATCTCACCAAAAAGATTCTGGCAGTCATCGATTTATCTTCGCGGGTAGAAGCCGCTTTATATGCCAGTGTCACGAAGTCGACAGTCAACAAATCCTTGAAAAATCATATGTCAGTATGGAATGTCAAAAAGGATCATATCTGACAATGCATCAAATTTGAACAACGACACGATATCAAAAGTTTGTAGTCAGTTCAAGAATAACACCATATTACTATAACACCCCCTAACCCCAAACCGTCGCCAGAACAGGGTTACGAGGCATTACCGGACATACCAAGCAATTTAAAAATAATTCTTAAATAAATAACCATCCTATTAAAATAATTCATAAATTGTTATAAATTTTACTAATTGATTTCATTCATTTTTAGAAAAATTTAGGCAGCATTTCTGCTTATTTTTACATCAAACCCCCTACAATTTAAAACCATATCATTTTCAAATATAACCAATCAACCAATTCATTTCACATTCACATTTTCTATTCTAAATACTTCTAGTCAAACTCAATCAACATAATATTAATTTAAAATTTAACAAGGTAATAAATAAATCAAAATAGATAAACTTCTTTCATAATAATTCATAAACTTTTAATAGTAACATTTTTTTAACCATTATATTAAAACATAACAACCTTTATACACATCCTATGTACATGCCACATTACCCAAAAGAAAATATACATCACCAAAGTTATGCTGAAGTCGGGATTAGTCTGGATGCTGAACCGGGACCTTTGACTTCTATCGACCTGCGCACGGAAATAACCGTACGCTGAGTATTTCATACTCAGTGGTATTACCATAATTCAAATTATAACAATAATAAACATGTAATGCATAATTCGTATATACAATTTAAATTCAATATCTCAACAATAGCAATTCATCAACCAATATCATATATCCACAATTTGAGTTTGAACAAATCATGAACCTTAGGTTCATTTCTCAATCTCATTTCACATTTCAATTCACAATTCGACTTTTTCATTTCATTTCAATAGCTCGTTTGACCAACTCATTCGGTTTATCATTTCATCATTTACCCTATTAACAAAACTCGGACTTTGGCGGATACACGGATCCAACCAAACACACCAGAATGTCACCCAGTGCCTCATCGGATAGTTCGAAGCAATAGTTGACACCCAGTGTCTCATTGGCAAAGTCGAAGAAAGTTGGTACCCAGTACCTCATCGAATCTATCCGAAGAAATATAGTGACACCCAGTGTCTCATCGACTCGAGGTCGAAGTATCCCTGGACTCTTCCAATCCTATGGCATGCCAACTATACCGACTCGCCCGACTAGTTAATAGGGTATTTAAATCACATATAATCCCAATTCAATCACAATTTCTCACACTTTCAATTAAATCATTTTTCCACCTTTCAATCAATAATTAATCCGCAATTCACACATTTTCACAACTCAATACATTTCCATTCAATTTAATATCGGTCACTATTCGATTTAAATTCACTTCCCACTTTCAATCAACAAACAATTCAAATATTAATTCATATCAACTATTCAAATTAATTTCCACTCGTCTTAATAATAATAATACTATTACTAATACTAATATTAATACTTACCTCACATTTCATTTACTAAACACATAAATTAAAATTTAACATTTAAAAACAAATAATTTGAAATATAGTAATACAAACCGTAAATCTCCCGCTTTAGTCCTCAATAGCTTTCCTTTTTCCTTTTGATGCCGATGCCTCGGGTTCTTTGTTAGCAATTAAACTTCAAGCTTCAAAAACCCTATTTTCCCTTTTTCTTTCTTTTTCTTCTTTCTCTGTTCTGTTTTCCCCTATTTCGTCTGTTCTATTCCGTTTCTTTCCTTTCTTTTGCTTTGTTTTTATTTCCTTTTTATTTCATTTACTTTATATTATATTAATTAATTATAAGTATTACAAATGTATGTATTTTATTAGTACACTTGTATTAAATCATCACCATACACTTGTCTTCTTTTATTTTATAATATAATTATAACTATTAAATATCTTTTGCTTATTATTTAAGAAATATACAAATAGTTTACAAATGAAATTTTATGTATTTTACACATGTTTATTATCACTACCATACATTTGTCTCAATCTAACTAATTTATCAAATAAAAATCTCATAATATTATTATTTAATTAACAATTCTCTTTTACTAAATTTTAAAGTAAATAAATAAATGTAGTACACTTGTATTTTATTTTTACCACACACTTGGCAAAATCATAATTTATTATTATCCAAAAATCTTATACTAATTATTTAATTATTAAATATCTTTTAACTTAATAATAACTAATAACTAATAATAAATAAAAAATATCTTATACTAATTAATAAGTAAATTAAATCTATAAACTACAAATATATACATACTTTAATTACACATGTATTATTTATCATCATACATTTGGCATATTTTGATTTATTTAATAATATAATATCATTATAATTTAATTATCATAAATTCATATAATATAAATTATATTTAAATATCATTAATTATATAATTAAACAAATAAAATCTTAAATTTTATTCCTTTATGCCGCCTCAACCATTTTAAATGGCATAATTGTCATTTTAGCCCCTTTTACTTTTTTTCAATCTATGATTAAACTTTCACTCTTTATTCAATTTGATCAATTTCCCTAAATATTCTTAATCAGACTAAATTCACCTATCTAAAACCTATTTAAACACACAACTAGAGGTGCTCATGGGCCGGGCAGATTTAAGCACACAACACGGTTGAGAAGCAGATTTAAGCCATTAGTCCTATCACCCTAAGCAGTAGTGGAGTAGGTTGAAGATTGCAGATTCTGTCACCCTAAGCAGTAGTGGAGCAGATCGAAGATGGTGATTCTTATCTTCCCACCACAGTGGAGAAGTAGATTTAAGCCATTAGTCCTACCACCCTAAGTAGTAGTGGAGTAGGTTGAAGATTGCAGATTCTGCCACCCTAAGCAGTAGTGGAGCAGATCGAAGATGGTGAATCCTATCTTCCCAATACAGTGGAGAAGTAGATTTAAGCCATTAGTCCTATCACCCTAAGCAGTAGTGGAGTAGGTTGAAGATTGCAGATTCTGTCACCCTGAGCAGTAGTGGAGCAGATCGAATATGGTGAATCTCATCTTCCAAATACAATGGAGAAGCAGATTTCAGCCATTAGTCCTATCACCCTAAGCAGTAGTGGAGTCAATTGAAGATTACAGATTCTGTCACCCTAAGCAGTAGTCGAGCAGATCGAAGATGGTGATTCTTATCTTCCCAACACAGTGGAGAAGCAGATTTAAGCCATCAGTCCTATCAGCCTAAGCAGTAGTGGAGTAGGTTGAAGATTGCAGATTCTGTCACCCTAAGCAGTAGTGGAGTGGATTGAAGATGGTGACTTATATCTTCTCAAGATAATGAAGAAGCAGATTTAAGCCATTAGCCCAATCTCCCTAAGCAGATGTGGAGTAGGTTGAAGATTGCAGATTCTGTCACCCTAAGCAGTAGTGGAGCGGATCAAAGATGGTGAATCATATCTTCTCATGATAGTGGAGAAGCAGATTTAAGCCATTAGCCCAATCTCCATAAGCAGTAGTGGAGTAGGTTGAAGATTGCAGACTCTGTCACCTTAAGCAGTAGTGGAGTGGATCGAAGATGGTGAATCTTATCTTTCTAATATAGTGGAGAAGAAGATTTAAGCCATTAGTCCTATCTCCCTAAGCAGTAGTGGAGTAGGTTGAAGATTACAGATTCTGTCACCCTAAGCAGTAGTGAAGTGGACCAAAGATAGTGAATCTTATCTTCCCAAAACAGTGGAGAAGAAGGTTTAAGCCATTAGTCCTATCTCCCTAAGCAGTAGTGGAGTAGGTTGAATATTACAGATTCTGTCACCCTAAACAGTAGTGGGGCAGATCGAATATGATAAATCTTACCTTCCCAATATAGTGGAGAAGCAGATTGAAGCCATTAGTCCGATCACCCTAAGCAGTAGTGGAGTAGGTTAAAGATTGTAGATTCTGTCAACCAAAGTAGTAGTGGAGCAGATCGAAGATCGTGAATCTTATCTTCCCAATACAATGGAGAAGCAGATTTAAACCATTAGTCCTACCACCCTAAGCAGTAGTCAATTAGGTTGAAGATTTTAGATTCTGTCACTCTAAGCAGTAGTGGAGCAGATCAAAGATGGTGAATCTTATCTTCCCAATACAGTGGAGAAGTACATTTAAGCCAATAGTTCTATCACCCTAAGCAGTAGTGGAGTAGATTGAAGATTGCAGATTCTGTCACCCTAAGCAGTAGTGGAGCAGATCGAAGATGGTGAATCTTATGCTCCCAATACAATGGAGAAGTATATTTAAGCCATTAGTCCTATCACCCTAAGCAGTAATGGAGTAGGATGAAGATTGCAGATTCTGTCACCCTAAGCAGCAGCGGAGCAGATCGAATATGATGAATCCTACCTTCCCAATATAGTGGAGAAACAGATTTAAGCAACCAGTCGTATCACCCTAAACAGTAGTGGAATAGGTTGAAGATTTATGATTCTTTCACCCGAAGCAATAGTGGAGCAAATCGAAGATGGTGAATCCTATGTTCCCAATATAGTGGAGAAGCAGATTTAAGCCATTAGTCCTACCACCCTAAGAAGTAGTGGAGCAGATCGAAGATGGTGAATCTTATCTTCCCAATACAGTGGAGAAGCAGATTTAAGCCATTAGCCCTATCACTCTAAGCAGTAGTGGAGTTGGTTGAAGATTACCGATTCTGTCACCCTAGGCAGTAGTGGATCAGATAGAAGTTGATGAATTTTATCTTCGCAACACGGTTGAGAAGTAGATTTAAGCCATTAGTCCTATCACCCTAAGCAGTAGTGGAGTAGGTTGAAGATTGCAGATTCTGTCACCCTAAGCAGTAGTGGAGCAGATCGAAGATGGTGAATCTTATCTTCCCAATACAGTGGAGAAGTAGATTTAAGCCATTAGTCCTATCGCCGTAAGCAGTAGTGGAGTAAGTTGAAGATTGTAGATTCTGTCACCCTAAGCAGTAGTGGAACAAATCGAATATGATGAATCTTACCTTCCCAATACAGTGGAGAAGCAGATTTAAGCCATCAGTCCAATCACCCTAAGCAGTAGTGGAGTAGGTTGAAGATTTATGATTCTTTCACCCTAAGCAGTAGTGGAGCAGATCGAAGATGGTGAATCTTATGTTCCCAATACAGTGGAGAAGTAGATCTAAGCCATTAGTCCTACCACCCCAAGCAGTAGTCGAGTAGGTTGAAGATTGCAGATTCTGTCACCCTAAGCAGTAGTGGAATAGTTCGAAGATGGTGAATCTTATCTTTCCAATACAGTGGAGAAGCATATTTAAGCATTAGTCCTATCACCTTAAGCAGTAGTGGAGTCGGTTGAAGATTGCAGATTCTGTCACCCTAAGCAGTAGTGATGCAGATCGAAGATGGTGAATCTTATCTTCCCAATACAGTGGAGAAGCAGATTTAAGCCATTAGTGCTATCACCTTAAGCAGTCGCGGAGTAGGTTAAAGATTGCAGATTTTGTCACCCTAAGCAGTAGTGGAGCAGATCGAAGATGGTGAATCTTATCTTCCCAATACAGTGGGGAACCAGATTTAAGCTATTAGTCAAATCCCCCTAAGCAGTAGTGTAGTCGGTCGAAGATTGTAGATTTTTCACCCTAATAAGTAGTGGAGCAGATCGAAGATGGTGAATCTTATCTTCTCAAGAGAGTGTAGAAGCAGATTTAAGCCATTAGTCCTACCACCCTAAGTAGTGGTGGACTAGGTTGAAGATTGCAGATTCTGTCACCCTAGGCAGTAGTGGAGCAGATCGAAGATAGTGAATCTCATCTTCCCAATAAAGTGGAGAAGTAGATTTAAGCCATTAGTCCTATCACCCTAAGTAGTAGTGGAGTAGGTTGAAGATTGCAGATTCTGTCACCCTGAGCAGTAGTGGAGCAGATCGAATATGGTCAATCTCATCTTCCAAATACAATGGAGAAGCAGATTTAAGCTATTAGTCCTATCACCCTAAGCAGTAGTTGAGTAGGTTGAAGATTGCAGATTCTGTCACCCTAAGCAGTAGTGGAGCAGATCGATGATGGTGAATCTTATCTTCCCAATACAGTGGAGAAGTAGATTTAAGCCATTAGTCCTATCACCCTAAGCAGTAGTGGAGTAGGTTGAAGATTGCAGATTCTGTCACCCTAAGCAGTAGTGGATCAGATCGAATATGATGAATCTTTCCTTCCCAATATAGTGGAGAAGCAGATTTAAGCCATCAGTCCTATCACCCTAAGCAGTAGTGGAGTAAGTTGAAGATTTATGATTCTTTTACCCTAAGCAGTAGTGGAGCAGATCGAAGATGGTGAATCTTATGTTCCCAATACAGTGGAGAA
Source organism: Gossypium hirsutum (assembly GCF_007990345.1). Lineage (NCBI taxonomy): Eukaryota > Viridiplantae > Streptophyta > Magnoliopsida > Malvales > Malvaceae > Gossypium > Gossypium hirsutum. The sequence continues at coordinate 29,985,572 of NC_053443.1, read as the reverse complement.
GCAGATTTAAGCCATTAGTCCAACCACCCTAAGCAATAGTCGAGTAAGTTGAAGATTGCAGATTCTGTCACCGTAAGCAGTATTGGAGTAGATCCAAGATGGTGAATCTTATTTTCCCAATACAGTGGAGAAACAGATTTAAGCTATTAGTCCTATCACCCTAAGCAGTAGTGGAGTCGATTGAAGATTGCAGATTCTGTCACCCTAAGCAGTAGTGATGCAGATCGAAGATGGTGAATCTTATCTTCCCAACACAGTGGAGAAGCATATTTAAGCTATTAGTCCTATCACCCTAAGCAGTAGCGGAGTAGGTTGAAGATTGCAGATTCTGTCACCCTAAGCAGTAGTGGAGCAGATCGAAGATGGTGAATCTTATCTTCCCAATACAGTGGAGAAGCAGATTTAAGCCATTAGTCAATCACCCTAAGCAGTAGTGGTGTCGGTTGAAGATTACAGATTTTGTCACCCTAAGAAGTAGTGGAGCAGAACGAAGACGGTGATTCTTATCTTCCAAATACAGTGGAGAAGTGGATTTAAGCCATTCGTCCTACCACCCTAAGGAGTAGTCGAGTAGGTTGAAGATATCAGATTCTGCCACTGTAAGCAGTAGTGGAGCAGATCGAAGATGGTGAATCCTATCTTCCCAAAATAGTGGAGAAGTAGATTTAAGCCATTAGTCCTATCACCCTAAGCAGTAGTGGAGTAGGATGAAGATTTCAGATTCTGCCACCCTGAGCAGTAGTGGAGCAGATCGAATATGGTGAATCTCATCTTCCAAATACAATGGAGAAGAAGATTTCAGCCATTAGTCCTATCACCCTAAGTAGTAGTGGAGTCAGTTGAAGATTACAGATTCTGTCACCCTAAGCAGTAGTCGAGCAGATCGAAGATGGTGATTCTTATCTTCCCAACACAGTGGAGAAGCAGATTTAAGCCATCAGTCTTATCAGCCTAAGCAGTAGTGGAGTGGGTTGAAGATTGGAGATACTGTCATTCTAAGCAGTAGTGGAGCGGATTGAAGATGGCGAATCATAACTTCTCAAGATAATGAAGTCGCAGATTGAAGCCATTAGCCCAATCTCCCTAAGTAGTAGTGGAGTAGGTTGAAGATTGCAGATTCTGTCACCCTAAGCAGTAGTGGAGCGGATAGAAGATGGTGAATCATATCTTCTCAAGATAGTGGAGAAGCAGATTTAAGCCATTAGCCCAATCTCCATAAGCAGTAGTGGAGTACGTTGAAGATTGCAGACTCTATCACCTTAAGCAGTAGTGGAGTGGATCGAAGATAGTGAATCTTATCTTCCTAATATAGTGGAGTAGAAGATTTAAGCCATTAGTCCTGTCTCCCTAAGAAGCAGTGGAGTGGGTTGAAGATTACAATTTCTGTCACCCTAAGCAGTAGTGGAGTAGACCGAAAATAGTGAATCTTATCTTCCCAAAACAGTAGAGGAGAAGATTTAAGCCATTAGTCCTATCTCCCTAAGCAGTAGTGGAGTAGGTTAAAGATTATAGATTCTGTCACCCTAAACAGTAGTGGGGCAGATCGAAGAAAATAAATCTTACCTTCCCAATATAGTGGAGAAGCAGATTGAAGCCATTAGTCAGATCACCCTAAGCAGTAGTGGAGCAGGTTGAAGATTGCAGATTCTGTCAACCTAAGTAGTAGTGGAGCAGATCGAATATGGTGAATCTTATCTTCCGAATACAATGGAGAAGCAGATTTAAACCATTAGTCCTACCACCCTAAGCAGTAGTCGAGTAGGTTAAAGATTGTAGATTCTGTCACCCTAAGCAGTAGTGGAGCAGAACGAAGATGGTGAATCTTATCTTCCTAATACAGTGGAGAAGCAGATTTAAGCCATTAGTCCTATCACCCTAAGTAGTAGTGGAGTTGGTTGAAGATTGTAGATTCCGTCACCCTAAGCAGTAGTGGAGTCGATCGAAGATGGTGAATCTTATCTTCCCAGCACAGTTGAGAAGCAGATTTAAGCCATTAGTCCTATCACCCTAAGCAGTGGTGGAGTAGGTTGAAGATTTTAGATTCTGTCACCCTAAGCAGTAGGGGAGTAGGTTGAAGATTTATGATACTTTCACCCTAAGCAGTAGTGGAGCAAATCAAAGATGGTGAATCCTATGTTCCCAATACAGTGGAGAAGCAGATTTAAGCCATTAGTCCTACCACGCTAAGCAGTGGTGGAGCAGATCGAAGATGGTGAATCTTATCTTCCCAATACAGTGGAGAAGTAGATTTAAGGCATTAGTCCTATCACCCTAAGCTGTAGTAGAGTTGGTTGAAGATTGCCGATTCTGTCACCCTAGGTAGTAGTGGATCAGATAGAAGTTGGTGAATCTTATCTTCCCAACACGGTTGAGAAGCAGATTTAAGCCATTAGTCCTATGACCCTAAGCAGTAGTGGAGTAGGTTGAAGATTGCAGATTCTGTTACCTAAGAAGTAGTGGAGCAGATCGAAGATGGTGAATCTTATCTTCCTAATACAGTGGAGAAGTAGATTTAAGCCATTAGTCCTATCACCCTAAGCTGTAGTGCAGTAGGTTGAAGATTGCAGATTCTGTCAGCCTAAGCAGTAGTGGAGCAGATCGAAGATGGTGAATCTTATCTTCCCAAAATAGTGGAGAAGCAGATTTAAGCCATTAGTCCAATCACCCTAGGAAGTAGTGGAACAGGTCGAAGATGGTGAATCTTATCTTCAAAAGAGAGTGCAGAAGCAGATTTAAGCAATTAGTCCTACCACCCTAAGGAGTGGTGGAGTAGGTTGAAGATTGCAAATTCTGTCACCTTAAGCAGTAGTGGAGCAGATCGAAGATAGCGAATCTTATCTTCCTAATACAGTGGAGAAGTAGATTTAAGCCATTAGTCCTATCACCCAAAGCAGTAGTGGAGTAGGTTGAAGATTGCAGATTCTGTCAACCTAAGTAGTAGTGGAGCTGATCGAAGATGGAGAATCTTATCTTCCCAATACAATGGAGAAGCAGATTTAAATCATTAGTCCTACCACCCTAAGCAGTAGTCGAGTAGGTTGAAGATTGTAGATTCTGTCACCCTAAGCAGTAGTGGAGCAGATCGAATATGATGAATCTTACCTTCCCAATACAGTTGAGAAGCAGATTTAAGCGATCAGTCCTATCACGCTAAGCAGTAGTGGAGTAGGTTGAAGATTGCTGATTCTTTCACCCTAACCAGTAGTGGAGCAAATCGAAGATGGTGAATCCTATGTTCCCAATACAGTGAAGAAGCAGATGTGGAGCAGATCGAAGATAGTGAATCTTATGTTCCCAATACAGTGAAGAAGCAGTTGTGGAGCAGATCGAAGATGGTGAATCCTATGTTCCCAATACAGTGAAGAAGCAGTTGTGGAGCAGATCGAAGATGGTGAATCTTATGTTCCCAATACAATGGAGAAGTAGATTTAAGCCATTAGTCCTATCACCCTAAGCAGTAATGGAGTAGGTTGAAGATTGCAGATTCTGTCACCCTAAGCAGTAGTGGAGCAGATTGAATATGATGAATCATACCTTCCCAATACAGTGGAGAAACAGATTTAAGCCACCAGTCCTATCACCCTAAGCAGTAGTGGAGTAGGTTGAAGATTTATGATTCTTTCACCCTAAGCAATAGTGGAGCAAATCGAAGATGGTGAATCCTATGTTCCCAATATAGTGGAGAAGCAGATTTAAGCCATTAGTCCTACCACTCTAAGCAGTAGTGGAGCAGATCGAAGATGGTGAATCTTATCTTCCCAATACAGTGGTGAAGCAGATTTAAGCCATTAGTCCTATCACCCTAAGCAGTAGTGGAGTTGGTTGAAGATTGCCGATTCTGTCACCCTAGCAGTAGTGGTCAGATAGAAGTTGGTGAATCTTATTTCCCAAACGGTTGAGAAGTAGATTTACGCCATTAGTCTATCACCTAAGCAGTAGTGGAGTAGGTTGAAGATTGCAGATTCTGTCACCCTAGCAGTAGTGAGCAGATGAAGATAGTGAATCTATCTTCCAATAAGTGAGAAGTAGATTTAAGCATTAGTCATCACCCTAAGCAGTGAGTCGGGATTAAGATTTTCACCTAAGTAGTGGACAGTCGAAGATGGTGAATCTTATCTTCTAGAATGTAAAACAGATTTGCATTAGTCACCCTAAGGAGTGCA